>NW_027222306.1:0-29434 GCF_041296265.1 Equus caballus
AGAATGGTACAGTAACTTGCCCAAGTTCACACAGCCCGTAGGTGGCAGAGCCAGGACCCATGTGACAGAGTCTGGCTCCAGAGGCCACGTTCTGAATCACCACGCTCAGTCTCCAAAAACCTACAGAAAGCGCCAGCCTCAATCGAAAAGTTTTGTTTTCCCCACCCTACAGTCCCTACGCGGCGGCCCCAGTCTCCAGGGCATTCTTTCAGCTCCTCTGACAGGCCATACTCCTCCCGTGCCCTGTCCCAACACTCTCCCGCACAAGTCCTCCTTGTCTTTTAGGCATCTGCTCTCAGCTTCCACATCACTGCCTGAGTCACAAAGGCTAACAGGAAATGCCGTAGTTCTCAACACTCAACACAAAATTGCCTTTACGTATCTCCTAGGCAATTGGTTGCTGCCTGTCTGTCCTTTCCAACCGGGCTGTGAGGTCCAGTACGTCAAACACCCTGTCAGTCCTGCTCACCAAGTGTCCAGGCCACTGAACACGCACCGACCAGAGGAAAGGAAGGACTTGTCCCAAAGTCAACTCTCCAGACTTTCTGTGGAAGGAGGGAACGAACGGAGCACCCTCCAGCCTCACGCTTTCTCTTCCATACTTTCAAGTGTGGGGCACATACCTGTGCTCACCACGCTCCCCGGACAGCCCCCACTGCACCCCTAACAGGTAGACTTCTGCACAGTCAAGGGCTTTGGAAAGCACTGGCTCTGCACACAAATATTGTGTGGCCCTCGACAGGCCACTTCCCCTGAACCGGCCTGAGCTTCAGGGCCACAACAGGCTTCGTGAAAACCCCAACGGAACGTAGCCTCGAAAAGAGGGAGACCCGCACTCCTCAGAACGCCTCGAGACCAGTGTCCTTATCGACTTGGCGTCTGTCCTTCCGAGAAGCCAAGACCACGGGGGGCGCTTCAGCGCCCGACTCCCGGGCACCGCATGCCCAGGCGGGCCCCGTGCCGGCACACACCGCCCGTTCCACGAACGCCTGAAGCGCACGAAGAGACCCCCTCGCTCCCCGCGCACCGCACAGCTGTCCCGCGACCTGACGGGCACCTCTTGGCGCACAAGCCTACTCCTCAGGGACACGCTCGCCTCCCACCAGCCCCCAGGCCCACGCCCCCCAGGTACCTCTCTCAGATGGCATCCTCTTCGCGGGCGCCCCGGTCGTCCGTGTCCGGCGAGCAGGAAGAGCGGGAGCTGAAGGAGGGCCTCCTCAGGCTAGCGGCCGTGGCCGCGGAGGGCCCGGGCTGCTGTGCCCAGCGGGGACACGGAGCGGCGTCCACGGACGCCGGGGGAACGGACGAGCCCGGCCCGGGAGAGAGCAGCACAGCGCGGCCGGCCTCCGCCGGGCTCGGCTCTGGGCAGGCAGGCGCGGCTCGCCGACGCCTCCCACGCCTCCCAGGACGGCGGCCCAGCAGCCGCGCGCTCCTCTCCTCGCGCGCGCGCGCGCCCGCCGCCGCCCAGACGCTGCCCGGACCGTTGCCCCGCCCCCCCTCCGGCGGTGGACTGCGGACAGCGACAGGGACACCCTCCTGGGACAACTCCTGCGGCCCCGCCCGCACGCTTCGGACCTTCGCGGAGCGGGAAGGTGCGCTGACAGGGACGCAGGGTCCCCGCTACGCTCGCTCTCGGGGAACTGCAGCCTCCTCCCTCCGCTTTTACTTGAATGTCAGACCCGAAACCATGCAACCTCTACAAGAAAACATAGGCAGTAGGCTCTTTGACATCAGTCTTAGCAGCCTATTTTCAAGTACCACGTCTGACTGGGCAATGGAAACAAAATACAAAGTGAACAAATGGGACTACATCAAAGTCAAAAAAAATCCTCTGCACCGCAAAGGAAACCATCCACAAAACCAAAACACAACCTAACAACTGGGGAGAAGATTCTTGCAAACCCTATATCGGATAAGGGCTTAATATCCAAAACACAGAAAGAACTCATACATCTCAACAGCAAAAGAAATCAACAACCCAATTAAAAAGGCGGGCAAAAGATCTGAGCAGTGATTTCTCCAAAGAAGGTATACGGATGGCCAACAGGCATATGGAAAGGGACTCAACATCATTAGCGATCAGAGAAATGCAAATCACAACTACAAGGAGATGTCACCTTACTCTGGTCAGAATGGCTCTCATTAACAAGACAAGAGACAAGTGTCGGAGAGGATGTGGAGAGAAGGGAACTCTCCTGCACTGCTGGCGGGAGGGCAGACTGGTGCAGCCAACTATGGAAAGCAGTATGGAGTATCCTCAGAAAACTAAGAATACATCTACCATGTGTATGATCCAGCTAGCCCACTGCTGGCTATTCATCCAAAGAACTTGAAAACACCAATGCAGAAAGACACATGCACCCCTAGGTTCACTGCAGCATTATTCACAACAGCCAGAACTTGGAAGCAACCTAGGTGCCCATCAGGGGAAGAATGGATGAAGAAGATGTGGTATGTATACACAATGGAATGCTACTCGGCCCTAAGAAATGATGAGATCCGACCATTTGCGACAACGTGGAGGGACCTTGAGGGTATTATGTGAAGCGAAATAAATCAGAGGGAGAAAGTCAAACTCCAGACACCGTGTGATCTCACTCATAAGGAGAAGATAAAAACAACGACAAACGCACACAGAGCAAAGGAGATTGGATTGCTGGTTACCATAGGGGAGGGGGGAGGGAGAGAGCCAAAGGGGCGATGAGGCTCACATGTGAGGTGACCGACTATAATTAGTTTTCGGGTGGTGAACACCCATGTAATCTACACAGAATTCGAAATATATTACAACGTACATCTGAAAGCTATATCATCTTAGAATCCACTGTTACTGCAATAAAATAACATAAAATAAAATAAAATAAAATAACATAAAATAAAATAAAATAAAATAAAGACGTGTAGGAGGCTCAAGAGGCTAACAGGCTTTTGAAAAGTTATTCCAGGGATTTTTATGGCTTAGCTCAGGGCGGCAGACACCAGCCTGAGACACAGCTGTGCCACAGCCACTAACTTCAACTAAACTCTATTCCGACTGGAGGGAAATCAAAACTACTGTAATCATAATTTCTTGAAGGCTTCACTTTGTGCCAGATCCTGTGCCCACTGCTTTGCACCAACTGTCTCATTCAATCCTCACCTCCAAAAGGTAGGTTACCGTTATTCTCCCCATTGGAAAGGTGAGCAGGCGGAAGCAGAAAGATGGCAATCTGCCTGGCATTCACAGAAGGATTCTCTAGGTAATGACATGACTTTTGGACAAGATTTCAAGGTTTAACACATTACGGTGGAGATGCAGATCCCAGTATCACAGAACGTGAAAAACACTGAGTCCTGCCAAATGTCTTAAAACACTAATTATGGATCCTCACAATCTCTTGGCCTGTTTTCTCAGATGAGGGAAAACCCAGCGTGAAAAACCGTTGATGAGATGTCTGCAGAGGAGGACTACGTCTGGTCTTTAAAGGCGGGACCTATCCCAGTAGATTCTGAGTCAGTGGGTCCAGAGTAGGCCTTGAGCGTCTCTGTTCTTTTCCAAAGCCCCACAGGCTACACTTCCGTGCCCTTGGAGTTGGGAAGTACAGTCATGCCCTACATCGGGACGTTTCAGTCAACAACGGGGGTCCCATCAGATTAGTCCCACATGGCCTAGGTGTGTAGGAGGCTCTGCCATCCAGGTTTAGGAACTCCGTGGTGTTTGCACAGTCTCGAGATTGCCTGACCATGACACACTCCTCAGAACTCATCCCCACTGTTAAGCAAAGCATGACTCTACTGCCTTGGATTCTCCACGGTCCCAGACCCTGCACTGTTTAGATGACTGCACACGCAGAGGGCACCGTGTCTGAGGCAGAGAGCAGCTGCAATCACAAAAGCTCTCGACAGAGAGTCAAGGAAAGGCGTGCTCTGCTTACACGACTCTCTACTTTTCTCTGGGTCTGAACCATTTCCTAGCTAATCTGCCTTGTTTGACCGAGCAGCTTTGCCAAAAAAAAAAAAAAAAAAAAAAAAAAACGAACACAAAGTCACCAACAAACACTAAACAAACCAATATAAACAATACATATTAAATAAGCCTAACCCTACTATGCTACTGAAAAGGCTTTTATTTCCCTGGGATAATTTGGACAGCATTAGATTGTTTTACCAAGAGCAGCCAAGTCGAGGCAGATTATTTCTAATTCCACAGTGCTGCAGATGCGGTCAGTAGCAACTGCAAGCCGGAAAGGAAACAAAACAAAGTTGGGTGTAATCCATTCAAGTTCACACGTTTCACCAGGGACAGCCTCCAAGCCTTGAATACTTAGGTATGCATTTAGCCATTTCTTTAATCAACCACTACTAACGCCTACTAAAGGCCAGACACTGCTCTAAGTACTTTACGGATATGAAATATCCTCTCACCTTTACACTCACCTATGGAGTGCGTATGATAATCATCCCCGTTTTACAGATCAGGAAACTGACACACAGAATGGTACAGTAACTTGCCCAAGTTCACACAGCCCGTAGGTGGCAGAGCCAGGACCCATGTGACAGAGTCTGGCTCCAGAGGCCACGTTCTGAATCACCACGCTCAGTCTCCAAAAACCTACAGAAAGCGCCAGCCTCAATCGAAAAGTTTTGTTTTCCCCACCCTACAGTCCCTACGCGGCGGCCCCAGTCTCCAGGGCATTCTTTCAGCTCCTCTGACAGGCCATACTCCTCCCGTGCCCTGTCCCAACACTCTCCCGCACAAGTCCTCCTTGTCTTTTAGGCATCTGCTCTCAGCTTCCACATCACTGCCTGAGTCACAAAGGCTAACAGGAAATGCCGTAGTTCTCAACACTCAACACAAAATTGCCTTTACGTATCTCCTAGGCAATTGGTTGCTGCCTGTCTGTCCTTTCCAACCGGGCTGTGAGGTCCAGTACGTCAAACACCCTGTCAGTCCTGCTCACCAAGTGTCCAGGCCACTGAACACGCACCGACCAGAGGAAAGGAAGGACTTGTCCCAAAGTCAACTCTCCAGACTTTCTGTGGAAGGAGGGAACGAACGGAGCACCCTCCAGCCTCACGCTTTCTCTTCCATACTTTCAAGTGTGGGGCACATACCTGTGCTCGACCACGCTCCCCGGACAGCCCCCACTGCACCCCTAACAGGTAGACTTCTGCACAGTCAAGGGCTTTGGAAAGCACTGGCTCTGCACACAAATATTGTGTGGCCCTCGACAGGCCACTTCCCCTGAACCGGCCTGAGCTTCAGGGCCACAACAGGCTTCGTGAAAACCCCAACGGAACGTAGCCTCGAAAAGAGGGAGACCCGCACTCCTCAGAACGCCTCGAGACCAGTGTCCTTATCGACTTGGCGTCTGTCCTTCCGAGAAGCCAAGACCACGGGGGGCGCTTCAGCGCCCGACTCCCGGGCACCGCATGCCCAGGCGGGCCCCGTGCCCGGCACACACCGCCCGTTCCACGAACGCCTGAAGCGCACGAAGAGACCCCCTCGCTCCCCGCGCCGCACAGCTGTCCCGCGACCTGACGGGCACCTCTTGGCGCACAAGCCTACTCCTCAGGGACACGCTCGCCTCCCACCAGCCCCCAGGCCCACGCCCCCCAGGTACCTCTCTCAGATGGAATCCTCTTCGCGGGCGCCCCGGTCGTCCGTGTCCGGCGAGCAGGAAGAGCGGGAGCTGAAGGAGGGCCTCCTCAGGCTAGCGGCCGTGGCCGCGGAGGGCCCGGGCTGCTGTGCCCAGCGGGGACACGGAGCGGCGTCCACGGACGCCGGGGGAACGGACGAGCCCGGCCCGGGAGAGAGCAGCACAGCGCGGCCGGCCTCCGCCGGGCTCGGCTCTGGGCAGGCAGGCGCGGCTCGCCGACGCCTCCCACGCCTCCCAGGACGGCGGCCCAGCAGCCGCGCGCTCCTCTCCTCGCGCGCAGCGCGCGCCCGCCGCCGCCCAGACGCTGCCCGGCCGTTGCCCCGCCCCCCTCCGGCGGTGGACTGCGGACAGCGACAGGGACACCCTCCTGGGACAACTCCTGCGGCCCCGCCCGCACGCTTCGGACCTTCGCGGAGCGGGAAGGTGCGCTGACAGGGACGCAGGGTCCCCGCTACGCTCGCTCTCGGGGAACTGCAGCCTCCTCCCTCCGCTTTTACTTGAATGTCAGACCCGAAACCATGCAACCTCTACAAGAAAACATAGGCAGTAGGCTCTTTGACATCAGTCTTAGCAGCCTATTTTCAAGTACCACGTCTGACTGGGCAATGGAAACAAAATACAAAGTGAACAAATGGGACTACATCAAAGTCAAAAAAAATCCTCTGCACCGCAAAGGAAACCATCCACAAAACCAAAACACAACCTAACAACTGGGGAGAAGATTCTTGCAAACCCTATATCGGATAAGGGCTTAATATCCAAAACACAGAAAGAACTCATACATCTCAACAGCAAAAGAAATCAACAACCCAATTAAAAAGGCGGGCAAAAGATCTGAGCAGTGATTTCTCCAAAGAAGGTATACGGATGGCCAACAGGCATATGGAAAGGGACTCAACATCATTAGCGATCAGAGAAATGCAAATCACAACTACAAGGAGATGTCACCTTACTCTGGTCAGAATGGCTCTCATTAACAAGACAAGAGACAAGTGTCGGAGAGGATGTGGAGAGAAGGGAACTCTCCTGCACTGCTGGCGGGAGGGCAGACTGGTGCAGCCAACTATGGAAAGCAGTATGGAGTATCCTCAGAAAACTAAGATACATCTACCATGTGTATGATCCAGCTAGCCCACTGCTGGCTATTCATCCAAAGAACTTGAAAACACCAATGCAGAAAGACACATGCACCCCTAGGTTCACTGCAGCATTATTCACAACAGCCAGAACTTGGAAGCAACCTAGGTGCCCATCAGGGGAAGAATGGATGAAGAAGATGTGGTATGTATACACAATGGAATGCTACTCGGCCCTAAGAAATGATGAGATCCGACCATTTGCGACAACGTGGAGGGACCTTGAGGGTATTATGTGAAGCGAAATAAATCAGAGGGAGAAAGTCAAACTCCAGACACCGTGTGATCTCACTCATAAGGAGAAGATAAAAACAACGACAAACGCACACAGAGCAAAGGAGATTGGATTGCTGGTTACCATAGGGGGAGGGGGGAGGGGAGAGAGCCAAAGGGGCGATGAGGCTCACATGTGAGGTGACCGACTATAATTAGTTTTCGGGTGGTGAACACCATGTAATCTACACAGAATTCGAAATATATTACAACGTACATCTGAAAGCTATATCATCTTAGAATCCACTGTTACTGCAATAAAATAACATAAAATAAAATAAAATAAAATAACATAAAATAAAATAAAATAAAATAAAGACGTGTAGGAGGCTCAAGAGGCTAACAGGGCTTTTGAAAAGTTATTCCAGGGATTTTTATGGCTTAGCTCAGGGCGGCAGACACCAGCCTGAGACACAGCTGTGCCACAGCCACTAACTTCAACTAAACTCTATTCCGACTGGAGGGAAATCAAAACTACTGTAATCATAATTTCTTGAAGGCTTCACTTTGTGCCAGATCCTGTGCCCACTGCTTTGCACCAACTGTCTCATTCAATCCTCACCTCCAAAAGGTAGGTTACCGTTATTCTCCCCATTGGAAAGGTGAGCAGGCGGAAGCAGAAAGATGGCAATCTGCCTGGCATTCACAGAAGGATTCTCTAGGTAATGACATGACTTTTGGACAAGATTTCAAGGTTTAACACATTACGGTGGAGATGCAGATCCCAGTATCACAGAACGTGAAAAACACTGAGTCCTGCCAAATGTCTTAAAACACTAATTATGGATCCTCACAATCTCTTGGCCTGTTTTCTCAGATGAGGGAAAACCCAGCGTGAAAACCGTTGATGAGATGTCTGCAGAGGAGGACTACGTCTGGTCTTTAAAGGCGGGACCTATCCCAGTAGATTCTGAGTCAGTGGGTCCAGAGTAGGCCTTGAGCGTCTCTGTTCTTTTCCAAAGCCCCACAGGCTACACTTCCGTGCCCTTGGAGTTGGGAAGTACAGTCATGCCCTACATCGGGACGTTTCAGTCAACAACGGGGGTCCCATCAGATTAGTCCCATATGGCCTAGGTGTGTAGGAGGCTCTGCCATCCAGGTTTAGGAACTCCGTGGTGTTTGCACAGTCTCGAGATTGCCTGACCATGACACACTCCTCAGAACTCATCCCCACTGTTAAGCAAAGCATGACTCTACTGCCTTGGATTCTCCACGGTCCCAGACCCTGCACTGTTTAGATGACTGCACACGCAGAGGGCACCGTGTCTGAGGCAGAGAGCAGCTGCAATCACAAAAGCTCTCGACAGAGAGTCAAGGAAAGGCGTGCTCTGCTTACACGACTCTCTACTTTTCTCTGGGTCTGAACCATTTCCTAGCTAATCTGCCTTGTTTGACCGAGCAGCTTTGCCAAAAAAAAAAAAAAAAACGAACACAAAGTCACCAACAAACACTAAACAAACCAATATAAACAATACATATTAAATAAGCCTAACCCTACTATGCTACTGAAAAGGCTTTTATTTCCCTGGATAATTTGGACAGCATTAGATTGTTTTACCAAGAGCAGCCAAGTCGAGGCAGATTATTTCTAATTCCACAGTGCTGCAGATGCGGTCAGTAGCAACTGCAAGCCGGAAAGGAAACAAAACAAAGTTGGGTGTAATCCATTCAAGTTCACACGTTTCACCAGGGACAGCCTCCAAGCCTTGAATACTTAGGTATGCATTTAGCCATTTCTTTAATCAACCACTACTAACGCCTACTAAAGGCCAGACACTGCTCTAAGTACTTTACGGATATGAAATATCCTCTCACCTTTACACTCACCTATGGAGTGCGTATGATAATCATCCCCGTTTTACAGATCAGGAAACTGACACACAGAATGGTACAGTAACTTGCCCAAGTTCACACAGCCCGTAGGTGGCAGAGCCAGGACCCATGTGACAGAGTCTGGCTCCAGAGGCCACGTTCTGAATCACCACGCTCAGTCTCCAAAAACCTACAGAAAGCGCCAGCCTCAATCGAAAAGTTTTGTTTTCCCCACCCTACAGTCCCTACGCGGCGGCCCCAGTCTCCAGGGCATTCTTTCAGCTCCTCTGACAGGCCATACTCCTCCCGTGCCCTGTCCCAACACTCTCCCGCACAAGTCCTCCTTGTCTTTTAGGCATCTGCTCTCAGCTTCCACATCACTGCCTGAGTCACAAAGGCTAACAGGAAATGCCGTAGTTCTCAACACTCAACACAAAATTGCCTTTACGTATCTCCTAGGCAATTGGTTGCTGCCTGTCTGTCCTTTCCAACCGGGCTGTGAGGTCCAGTACGTCAAACACCCTGTCAGTCCTGCTCACCAAGTGTCCAGGCCACTGA
The DNA here is from genome assembly GCF_041296265.1 of Equus caballus. Classification (NCBI taxonomy): domain Eukaryota; kingdom Metazoa; phylum Chordata; class Mammalia; order Perissodactyla; family Equidae; genus Equus; species Equus caballus. Next base: position 9,419 of record NW_027222306.1, read on the forward strand.
ACACGCACCGACCAGAGGAAAGGAAGGACTTGTCCCAAAGTCAACTCTCCAGACTTTCTGTGGAAGGAGGGAACGAACGGAGCACCCTCCAGCCTCACGCTTTCTCTTCCATACTTTCAAGTGTGGGGCACATACCTGTGCTCACCACGCTCCCCGGACAGCCCCCACTGCACCCCTAACAGGTAGACTTCTGCACAGTCAAGGGCTTTGGAAAGCACTGGCTCTGCACACAAATATTGTGTGGCCCTCGACAGGCCACTTCCCCTGAACCGGCCTGAGCTTCAGGGCCACAACAGGCTTCGTGAAAACCCCAACGGAACGTAGCCTCGAAAAGAGGGAGACCCGCACTCCTCAGAACGCCTCGAGACCAGTGTCCTTATCGACTTGGCGTCTGTCCTTCCGAGAAGCCAAGACCACGGGGGGCGCTTCAAGCGCCCGACTCCCGGGCACCGCATGCCCAGGCGGGCCCCGTGCCCGGCACACACCGCCCGTTCCACGAACGCCTGAAGCGCACGAAGAGACCCCCTCGCTCCCCGCGCCGCACAGCTGTCCCGCGACCTGACGGGCACCTCTTGGCGCACAAGCCTACTCCTCAGGGACACCGCTCGCCTCCCACCAGCCCCCAGGCCCACGCCCCCCAGGTACCTCTCTCAGATGGAATCCTCTTCGCGGGCGCCCCGGTCGTCCGTGTCCGGCGAGCAGGAAGAGCGGGAGCTGAAGGAGGGCCTCCTCAGGCTAGCGGCCGTGGCCGCGGAGGGCCCGGGCTGCTGTGCCCAGCGGGGACACGGAGCGGCGTCCACGGACGCCGGGGGAACGGACGAGCCCGGCCCGGGAGAGAGCAGCACAGCGCGGCCGGCCTCCGCCGGGCTCGGCTCTGGGCAGGCAGGCGCGGCTCGCCGACGCCTCCCACGCCTCCCAGGACGGCGGCCCAGCAGCCGCGCGCTCCTCTCCTCGCGCGCAGCGCGCGCCCGCCGCCGCCCAGACGCTGCCCGGCCGTTGCCCCGCCCCCCTCCGGCGGTGGACTGCGGACAGCGACAGGGACACCCTCCTGGGACAACTCCTGCGGCCCCGCCCGCACGCTTCGGACCTTCGCGGAGCGGGAAGGTGCGCTGACAGGGACGCAGGGTCCCCGCTACGCTCGCTCTCGGGGAACTGCAGCCTCCTCCCTCCGCTTTTACTTGAATGTCAGACCCGAAACCATGCAACCTCTACAAGAAAACATAGGCAGTAGGCTCTTTGACATCAGTCTTAGCAGCCTATTTTCAAGTACCACGTCTGACTGGGCAATGGAAACAAAATACAAAGTGAACAAATGGGACTACATCAAAGTCAAAAAAAATCCTCTGCACCGCAAAGGAAACCATCCACAAAACCAAAACACAACCTAACAACTGGGGAGAAGATTCTTGCAAACCCTATATCGGATAAGGGCTTAATATCCAAAACACAGAAAGAACTCATACATCTCAACAGCAAAAGAAATCAACAACCCAATTAAAAAGGCGGGCAAAAGATCTGAGCAGTGATTTCTCCAAAGAAGGTATACGGATGGCCAACAGGCATATGGAAAGGGACTCAACATCATTAGCGATCAGAGAAATGCAAATCACAACTACAAGGAGATGTCACCTTACTCTGGTCAGAATGGCTCTCATTAACAAGACAAGAGACAAGTGTCGGAGAGGATGTGGAGAGAAGGGAACTCTCCTGCACTGCTGGCGGGAGGGCAGACTGGTGCAGCCAACTATGGAAAGCAGTATGGAGTATCCTCAGAAAACTAAGAATACATCTACCATGTGTATGATCCAGCTAGCCCACTGCTGGCTATTCATCCAAAGAACTTGAAAACACCAATGCAGAAAGACACATGCACCCCTAGGTTCACTGCAGCATTATTCACAACAGCCAGAACTTGGAAGCAACCTAGGTGCCCATCAGGGGAAGAATGGATGAAGAAGATGTGGTATGTATACACAATGGAATGCTACTCGGCCCTAAGAAATGATGAGATCCGACCATTTGCGACAACGTGGAGGGACCTTGAGGGTATTATGTGAAGCGAAATAAATCAGAGGGAGAAAGTCAAACTCCAGACACCGTGTGATCTCACTCATAAGGAGAAGATAAAAACAACGACAAACGCACACAGAGCAAAGGAGATTGGATTGCTGGTTACCATAGGGGGAGGGGGGAGGGGAGAGAGCCAAAGGGGCGATGAGGCTCACATGTGAGGTGACCGACTATAATTAGTTTTCGGGTGGTGAACACCCATGTAATCTACACAGAATTCGAAATATATTACAACGTACATCTGAAAGCTATATCATCTTAGAATCCACTGTTACTGCAATAAAATAACATAAAATAAAATAAAATAAAATAACATAAAATAAAATAAAATAAAATAAAGACGTGTAGGAGGCTCAAGAGGCTAACAGGCTTTTGAAAAGTTATTCCAGGGATTTTTATGGCTTAGCTCAGGGCGGCAGACACCAGCCTGAGACACAGCTGTGCCACAGCCACTAACTTCAACTAAACTCTATTCCGACTGGAGGGAAATCAAAACTACTGTAATCATAATTTCTTGAAGGCTTCACTTTGTGCCAGATCCTGTGCCCACTGCTTTGCACCAACTGTCTCATTCAATCCTCACCTCCAAAAGGTAGGTTACCGTTATTCTCCCCATTGGAAAGGTGAGCAGGCGGAAGCAGAAAGATGGCAATCTGCCTGGCATTCACAGAAGGATTCTCTAGGTAATGACATGACTTTTGGACAAGATTTCAAGGTTTAACACATTACGGTGGAGATGCAGATCCCAGTATCACAGAACGTGAAAAACACTGAGTCCTGCCAAATGTCTTAAAACACTAATTATGGATCCTCACAATCTCTTGGCCTGTTTTCTCAGATGAGGGAAAACCCAGCGTGAAAAACCGTTGATGAGATGTCTGCAGAGGAGGACTACGTCTGGTCTTTAAAGGCGGGACCTATCCCAGTAGATTCTGAGTCAGTGGGTCCAGAGTAGGCCTTGAGCGTCTCTGTTCTTTTCCAAAGCCCCACAGGCTACACTTCCGTGCCCTTGGAGTTGGGAAGTACAGTCATGCCCTACATCGGGACGTTTCAGTCAACAACGGGGGTCCCATCAGATTAGTCCCACATGGCCTAGGTGTGTAGGAGGCTCTGCCATCCAGGTTTAGGAACTCCGTGGTGTTTGCACAGTCTCGAGATTGCCTGACCATGACACACTCCTCAGAACTCATCCCCACTGTTAAGCAAAGCATGACTCTACTGCCTTGGATTCTCCACGGTCCCAGACCCTGCACTGTTTAGATGACTGCACACGCAGAGGGCACCGTGTCTGAGGCAGAGAGCAGCTGCAATCACAAAAGCTCTCGACAGAGAGTCAAGGAAAGGCGTGCTCTGCTTACACGACTCTCTACTTTTCTCTGGGTCTGAACCATTTCCTAGCTAATCTGCCTTGTTTGACCGAGCAGCTTTGCCAAAAAAAAAAAAAAAAAACGAACACAAAGTCACCAACAAACACTAAACAAACCAATATAAACAATACATATTAAATAAGCCTAACCCTACTATGCTACTGAAAAGGCTTTTATTTCCCTGGGATAATTTGGACAGCATTAGATTGTTTTACCAAGAGCAGCCAAGTCGAGGCAGATTATTTCTAATTCCACAGTGCTGCAGATGCGGTCAGTAGCAACTGCAAGCCGGAAAGGAAACAAAACAAAGTTGGGTGTAATCCATTCAAGTTCACACGTTTCACCAGGGACAGCCTCCAAGCCTTGAATACTTAGGTATGCATTTAGCCATTTCTTTAATCAACCACTACTAACGCCTACTAAAGGCCAGACACTGCTCTAAGTACTCTACGGATATGAAATATCCTCTCACCTTTACACTCACCTATGGAGTGCGTATGATAATCATCCCCGTTTTACAGATCAGGAAACTGACACACAGAATGGTACAGTAACTTGCCCAAGTTCACACAGCCCGTAGGTGGCAGAGCCAGGACCCATGTGACAGAGTCTGGCTCCAGAGGCCACGTTCTGAATCACCACGCTCAGTCTCCAAAAACCTACAGAAAGCGCCAGCCTCAATCGAAAAGTTTTGTTTTCCCCACCCTACAGTCCCTACGCGGCGGCCCCAGTCTCCAGGGCATTCTTTCAGCTCCTCTGACAGGCCATACTCCTCCCGTGCCCTGTCCCAACACTCTCCCGCACAAGTCCTCCTTGTCTTTTAGGCATCTGCTCTCAGCTTCCACATCACTGCCTGAGTCACAAAGGCTAACAGGAAATGCCGTAGTTCTCAACACTCAACACAAAATTGCCTTTATGTATCTCCTAGGCAATTGGTTGCTGCCTGTCTGTCCTTTCCAACCGGGCTGTGAGGTCCAGTACGTCAAACACCCTGTCAGTCCTGCTCACCAAGTGTCCAGGCCACTGAACACGCACCGACCAGAGGAAAGGAAGGACTGGTCCCAAAGTCAACTCTCCAGACTTTCTGTGGAAGGAGGGAACGAACGGAGCACCCTCCAGCCTCACGCTTTCTCTTCCATACTTTCAAGTGTGGGGCACATACCTGTGCTCACCACGCTCCCCGGACAGCCCCCACTGCACCCCTAACAGGTAGACTTCTGCACAGTCAAGGGCTTTGGAAAGCACTGGCTCTGCACACAAATATTGTGTGGCCCTCGACAGGCCACTTCCCCTGAACCGGCCTGAGCTTCAGGGCCACAACAGGCTTCGTGAAAACCCCAACGGAACGTAGCCTCGAAAAGAGGGAGACCCGCACTCCTCAGAACGCCTCGAGACCAGTGTCCTTATCGACTTGGCGTCTGTCCTTCCGAGAAGCCAAGACCACGGGGGGCGCTTCAGCGCCCGACTCCCGGGCACCGCATGCCCAGGCGGGCCCCGTGCCCGGCACACACCGCCCGTTCCACGAACGCCTGAAGCGCACGAAGAGACCCCCTCGCTCCCCGCGCCGCACAGCTGTCCCGCGACCTGACGGGCACCTCTTGGCGCACAAGCCTATTCCTCAGGGACACGCTCGCCTCCCACCAGCGCCCAGGCCCACGCCCCCCAGGTACCTCTCTCAGATGGAATCGTCTTCGCGGGCGACCCCGTCGTCCGTGTCCGGCGAGCAGGAAGAGCGGGAGCTGAAGGAGGGCCTCCTCAGGCTAGCGGCCGTGGCCGAGGAGGGCCCGGGCTGCTGTGCCCAGCGGGGACACGGAGCGGCGTCCACGGACGCCGGGGGAACGGACGAGCCCGGCCCGGGAGGGAGCAGCACAGCGCGGCCGGCCTCCGCCGGGCTCGGCTCTGGGCAGGCAGGCGCGGCTCGCCGACGCCTCCCACGCCTCCCAGGACGGCGGCCCAGCAGCCGCGCGCTCCTCTCCTCGCGCGCGCGCGCGCGCCCGCCGCCGCCCAGACGCTGCCCGGCCGTTGCCCCGCCCCCCTCCGGCGGTGGACTGCGGACAGCGACAGGGACACCCTCCTGGGACAACTCCTGCGGCCCCGCCCGCACGCTTCGGACCTTCGCGGAGCGGGAAGGTGCGCTGACAGGGACGCAGGGTCCCCGCTACGCTCGCTCTCGGGGAACTGCAGCCTCCTCCCTCCGCTTTTACTTGAATGTCAGACCCGAAACCATGCAACCTCTACAAGAAAACATAGGCAGTAGGCTCTTTGACATCAGTCTTAGCAGCCTATTTTCAAGTACCACGTCTGACTGGGCAATGGAAACAAAATACAAAGTGAACAAATGGGACTACATCAAAGTCAAAAAAAATCCTCTGCACCGCAAAGGAAACCATCCACAAAACCAAAACACAACCTAACAACTGGGGAGAAGATTCTTGCAAACCCTATATCGGATAAGGGCTTAATATCCAAAACACAGAAAGAACTCATACATCTCAACAGCAAAAGAAATCAACAACCCAATTAAAAAGGCGGGCAAAAGATCTGAGCAGTGATTTCTCCAAAGAAGGTATACGGATGGCCAACAGGCATATGGAAAGGGACTCAACATCATTAGCGATCAGAGAAATGCAAATCACAACTACAAGGAGATGTCACCTTACTCTGGTCAGAATGGCTCTCATTAACAAGACAAGAGACAAGTGTCGGAGAGGATGTGGAGAGAAGGGAACTCTCCTGCACTGCTGGCGGGAGGGCAGACTGGTGCAGCCAACTATGGAAAGCAGTATGGAGTATCCTCAGAAAACTAAGAATACATCTACCATGTGTATGATCCAGCTAGCCCACTGCTGGCTATTCATCCAAAGAACTTGAAAACACCAATGCAGAAAGACACATGCACCCCTAGGTTCACTGCAGCATTATTCACAACAGCCAGAACTTGGAAGCAACCTAGGTGCCCATCAGGGGAAGAATGGATGAAGAAGATGTGGTATGTATACACAATGGAATGCTACTCGGCCCTAAGAAATGATGAGATCCGACCATTTGCGACAACGTGGAGGGACCTTGAGGGTATTATGTGAAGCGAAATAAATCAGAGGGAGAAAGTCAAACTCCAGACACCGTGTGATCTCACTCATAAGGAGAAGATAAAAACAACGACAAACGCACACAGAGCAAAGGAGATTGGATTGCTGGTTACCATAGGGGGAGGGGGGAGGGGAGAGAGCCAAAGGGGCGATGAGGCTCACATGTGAGGTGACCGACTATAATTAGTTTTCGGGTGGTGAACACCCATGTAATCTACACAGAATTCGAAATATATTACAACGTACATCTGAAAGCTATATCATCTTAGAATCCACTGTTACTGCAATAAAATAACATAAAATAAAATAAAATAAAATAACATAAAATAAAATAAAATAAAATAAAGACGTGTAGGAGGCTCAAGAGGCTAACAGGCTTTTGAAAAGTTATTCCAGGGATTTTTATGGCTTAGCTCAGGGCGGCAGACACCAGCCTGAGACACAGCTGTGCCACAGCCACTAACTTCAACTAAACTCTATTCCGACTGGAGGGAAATCAAAACTACTGTAATCATAATTTCTTGAAGGCTTCACTTTGTGCCAGATCCTGTGCCCACTGCTTTGCACCAACTGTCTCATTCAATCCTCACCTCCAAAAGGTAGGTTACCGTTATTCTCCCCATTGGAAAGGTGAGCAGGCGGAAGCAGAAAGATGGCAATCTGCCTGGCATTCACAGAAGGATTCTCTAGGTAATGACATGACTTTTGGACAAGATTTCAAGGTTTAACACATTACGGTGGAGATGCAGATCCCAGTATCACAGAACGTGAAAAACACTGAGTCCTGCCAAATGTCTTAAAACACTAATTATGGATCCTCACAATCTCTTGGCCTGTTTTCTCAGATGAGGGAAAACCCAGCGTGAAAAACCGTTGATGAGATGTCTGCAGAGGAGGACTACGTCTGGTCTTTAAAGGCGGGACCTATCCCAGTAGATTCTGAGTCAGTGGGTCCAGAGTAGGCCTTGAGCGTCTCTGTTCTTTTCCAAAGCCCCACAGGCTACACTTCCGTGCCCTTGGAGTTGGGAAGTACAGTCATGCCCTACATCGGGACGTTTCAGTCAACAACGGGGGTCCCATCAGATTAGTCCCACATGGCCTAGGTGTGTAGGAGGCTCTGCCATCCAGGTTTAGGAACTCCGTGGTGTTTGCACAGTCTCGAGATTGCCTGACCATGACACACTCCTCAGAACTCATCCCCACTGTTAAGCAAAGCATGACTCTACTGCCTTGGATTCTCCACGGTCCCAGACCCTGCACTGTTTAGATGACTGCACACGCAGAGGGCACCGTGTCTGAGGCAGAGAGCAGCTGCAATCACAAAAGCTCTCGACAGAGAGTCAAGGAAAGGCGTGCTCTGCTTACACGACTCTCTACTTTTCTCTGGGTCTGAACCATTTCCTAGCTAATCTGCCTTGTTTGACCGAGCAGCTTTGCCAAAAAAAAAAAAAAAAAAAAAAAAACGAACACAAAGTCACCAACAAACACTAAACAAACCAATATAAACAATACATATTAAATAAGCCTAACCCTACTATGCTACTGAAAAGGCTTTTATTTCCCTGGGATAATTTGGACAGCATTAGATTGTTTTACCAAGAGCAGCCAAGTCGAGGCAGATTATTTCTAATTCCACAGTGCTGCAGATGCGGTCAGTAGCAACTGCAAGCCGGAAAGGAAACAAAACAAAGTTGGGTGTAATCCATTCAAGTTCACACGTTTCACCAGGGACAGCCTCCAAGCCTTGAATACTTAGGTATGCATTTAGCCATTTCTTTAATCAACCACTACTAACGCCTACTAAAGGCCAGACACTGCTCTAAGTACTTTACGGATATGAAATATCCTCTCACCTTTACACTCACCTATGGAGTGCGTATGATAATCATCCCCGTTTTACAGATCAGGAAACTGACACACAGAATGGTACAGTAACTTGCCCAAGTTCACACAGCCCGTAGGTGGCAGAGCCAGGACCCATGTGACAGAGTCTGGCTCCAGAGGCCACGTTCTGAATCACCACGCTCAGTCTCCAAAAACCTACAGAAAGCGCCAGCCTCAATCGAAAAGTTTTGTTTTCCCCACCCTACAGTCCCTACGCGGCGGCCCCAGTCTCCAGGGCATTCTTTCAGCTCCTCTGACAGGCCATACTCCTCCCGTGCCCTGTCCCAACACTCTCCCGCACAAGTCCTCCTTGTCTTTTAGGCATCTGCTCTCAGCTTCCACATCACTGCCTGAGTCACAAAGGCTAACAGGAAATGCCGTAGTTCTCAACACTCAACACAAAATTGCCTTTACGTATCTCCTAGGCAATTGGTTGCTGCCTGTCTGTCCTTTCCAACCGGGCTGTGAGGTCCAGTACGTCAAACACCCTGTCAGTCCTGCTCACCAAGTGTCCAGGCCACTGAACACGCACCGACCAGAGGAAAGGAAGGACTGGTCCCAAAGTCAACTCTCCAGACTTTCTGTGGAAGGAGGGAACGAACGGAGCACCCTCCAGCCTCACGCTTTCTCTTCCATACTTTCAAGTGTGGGGCACATACCTGTGCTCACCACGCTCCCCGGACAGCCCCCACTGCACCCCTAACAGGTAGACTTCTGCACAGTCAAGGGCTTTGGAAAGCACTGGCTCTGCACACAAATATTGTGTGGCCCTCGACAGGCCACTTCCCCTGAACCGGCCTGAGCTTCAGGGCCACAACAGGCTTCGTGAAAACCCCAACGGAACGTAGCCTCGAAAAGAGGGAGACCCGCACTCCTCAGAACGCCTCGAGACCAGTGTCCTTATCGACTTGGCGTCTGTCCTTCCGAGAAGCCAAGACCACGGGGGGCGCTTCAGCGCCCGACTCCCGGGCACCGCATGCCCAGGCGGGCCCCGTGCCCGGCACACACCGCCCGTTCCACGAACGCCTGAAGCGCACGAAGAGACCCCCTCGCTCCCCGCGCCGCACAGCTGTCCCGCGACCTGACGGGCACCTCTTGGCGCACAAGCCTATTCCTCAGGGACACGCTCGCCTCCCACCAGCGCCCAGGCCCACGCCCCCCAGGTACCTCTCTCAGATGGAATCGTCTTCGCGGGCGACCCCGTCGTCCGTGTCCGGCGAGCAGGAAGAGCGGGAGCTGAAGGAGGGCCTCCTCAGGCTAGCGGCCGTGGCCGAGGAGGGCCCGGGCTGCTGTGCCCAGCGGGGACACGGAGCGGCGTCCACGGACGCCGGGGGAACGGACGAGCCCGGCCCGGGAGGGAGCAGCACAGCGCGGCCGGCCTCCGCCGGGCTCGGCTCTGGGCAGGCAGGCGCGGCTCGCCGACGCCTCCCACGCCTCCCAGGACGGCGGCCCAGCAGCCGCGCGCTCCTCTCCTCGCGCGCAGCGCGCGCCCCGCCGCCGCCCAGACGCTGCCCGGCCGTTGCCCCGCCCCCCTCCGGCGGTGGACTGCGGACAGCGACAGGGACACCCTCCTGGGACAACTCCTGCGGCCCCGCCCGCACGCTTCGGACCTTCGCGGAGCGGGAAGGTGCGCTGACAGGGACGCAGGGTCCCCGCTACGCTCGCTCTCGGGGAACTGCAGCCTCCTCCCTCCGCTTTTACTTGAATGTCAGACCCGAAACCATGCAACCTCTACAAGAAAACATAGGCAGTAGGCTCTTTGACATCAGTCTTAGCAGCCTATTTTCAAGTACCACGTCTGACTGGGCAATGGAAACAAAATACAAAGTGAACAAATGGGACTACATCAAAGTCAAAAAAAATCCTCTGCACCGCAAAGGAAACCATCCACAAAACCAAAACACAACCTAACAACTGGGGAGAAGATTCTTGCAAACCCTATATCGGATAAGGGCTTAATATCCAAAACACAGAAAGAACTCATACATCTCAACAGCAAAAGAAATCAACAACCCAATTAAAAAGGCGGGCAAAAGATCTGAGCAGTGATTTCTCCAAAGAAGGTATACGGATGGCCAACAGGCATATGGAAAGGGACTCAACATCATTAGCGATCAGAGAAATGCAAATCACAACTACAAGGAGATGTCACCTTACTCTGGTCAGAATGGCTCTCATTAACAAGACAAGAGACAAGTGTCGGAGAGGATGTGGAGAGAAGGGAACTCTCCTGCACTGCTGGCGGGAGGGCAGACTGGTGCAGCCAACTATGGAAAGCAGTATGGAGTATCCTCAGAAAACTAAGAATACATCTACCATGTGTATGATCCAGCTAGCCCACTGCTGGCTATTCATCCAAAGAACTTGAAAACACCAATGCAGAAAGACACATGCACCCCTAGGTTCACTGCAGCATTATTCACAACAGCCAGAACTTGGAAGCAACCTAGGTGCCCATCAGGGGAAGAATGGATGAAGAAGATGTGGTATGTATACACAATGGAATGCTACTCGGCCCTAAGAAATGATGAGATCCGACCATTTGCGACAACGTGGAGGGACCTTGAGGGTATTATGTGAAGCGAAATAAATCAGAGGGAGAAAGTCAAACTCCAGACACCGTGTGATCTCACTCATAAGGAGAAGATAAAAACAACGACAAACGCACACAGAGCAAAGGAGATTGGATTGCTGGTTACCATAGGGGGAGGGGGGAGGGGAGAGAGCCAAAGGGGCGATGAGGCTCACATGTGAGGTGACCGACTATAATTAGTTTTCGGGTGGTGAACACCATGTAATCTACACAGAATTCGAAATATATTACAACGTACATCTGAAAGCTATATCATCTTAGAATCCACTGTTACTGCAATAAAATAACATAAAATAAAATAAAATAAAATAAAATAAAATAAAATAAAATAAAATAAAGACGTGTAGGAGGCTCAAGAGGCTAACAGGCTTTTGAAAAGTTATTCCAGGGATTTTTATGGCTTAGCTCAGGGCGGCAGACACCAGCCTGAGACACAGCTGTGCCACAGCCACTAACTTCAACTAAACTCTATTCCGACTGGAGGGAAATCAAAACTACTGTAATCATAATTTCTTGAAGGCTTCACTTTGTGCCAGATCCTGTGCCCACTGCTTTGCACCAACTGTCTCATTCAATCCTCACCTCCAAAAGGTAGGTTACCGTTATTCTCCCCATTGGAAAGGCGAGCAGGCGGAAGCAGAAAGATGGCAATCTGCCTGGCATTCACAGAAGGATTCTCTAGGTAATGACATGACTTTTGGACAAGATTTCAAGGTTTAACACATTACGGTGGAGATGCAGATCCCAGTATCACAGAACGTGAAAAACACTGAGTCCTGCCAAATGTCTTAAAACACTAATTATGGATCCTCACAATCTCTTGGCCTGTTTTCTCAGATGAGGGAAAACCCAGCGTGAAAAACCGTTGATGAGATGTCTGCAGAGGAGGACTACGTCTGGTCTTTAAAGGCGGGACCTATCCCAGTAGATTCTGAGTCAGTGGGTCCAGAGTAGGCCTTGAGCGTCTCTGTTCTTTTCCAAAGCCCCACAGGCTACACTTCCGTGCCCTTGGAGTTGGGAAGTACAGTCATGCCCTACATCGGGACGTTTCAGTCAACAACGGGGGTCCCATCAGATTAGTCCCACATGGCCTAGGTGTGTAGGAGGCTCTGCCATCCAGGTTTAGGAACTCCGTGGTGTTTGCACAGTCTCGAGATTGCCTGACCATGACACACTCCTCAGAACTCATCCCCACTGTTAAGCAAAGCATGACTCTACTGCCTTGGATTCTCCACGGTCCCAGACCCTGCACTGTTTAGATGACTGCACACGCAGAGGGCACCGTGTCTGAGGCAGAGAGCAGCTGCAATCACAAAAGCTCTCGACAGAGAGTCAAGGAAAGGCGTGCTCTGCTTACACGACTCTCTACTTTTCTCTGGGTCTGAACCATTTCCTAGCTAATCTGCCTTGTTTGACCGAGCAGCTTTGCCAAAAAAAAAAAAAAAAAAAAAAAAACGAACACAAAGTCACCAACAAACACTAAACAAACCAATATAAACAATACATATTAAATAAGCCTAACCCTACTATGCTACTGAAAAGGCTTTTATTTCCCTGGGATAATTTGGACAGCATTAGATTGTTTTACCAAGAGCAGCCAAGTCGAGGCAGATTATTTCTAATTCCACAGTGCTGCAGATGCGGTCAGTAGCAACTGCAAGCCGGAAAGGAAACAAAACAAAGTTGGGTGTAATCCATTCAAGTTCACACGTTTCACCAGGGACAGCCTCCAAGCCTTGAATACTTAGGTATGCATTTAGCCATTTCTTTAATCAACCACTACTAACGCCTACTAAAGGCCAGACACTGCTCTAAGTACTCTACGGATATGAAATATCCTCTCACCTTTACACTCACCTATGGAGTGCGTATGATAATCATCCCCGTTTTACAGATCAGGAAACTGACACACAGAATGGTACAGTAACTTGCCCAAGTTCACACAGCCCGTAGGTGGCAGAGCCAGGACCCATGTGACAGAGTCTGGCTCCAGAGGCCACGTTCTGAATCACCACGCTCAGTCTCCAAAAACCTACAGAAAGCGCCAGCCTCAATCGAAAAGTTTTGTTTTCCCCACCCTACAGTCCCTACGCGGCGGCCCCAGTCTCCAGGGCATTCTTTCAGCTCCTCTGACAGGCCATACTCCTCCCGTGCCCTGTCCCAACACTCTCCCGCACAAGTCCTCCTTGTCTTTTAGGCATCTGCTCTCAGCTTCCACATCACTGCCTGAGTCACAAAGGCTAACAGGAAATGCCGTAGTTCTCAACACTCAACACAAAATTGCCTTTACGTATCTCCTAGGCAATTGGTTGCTGCCTGTCTGTCCTTTCCAACCGGGCTGTGAGGTCCAGTACGTCAAACACCCTGTCAGTCCTGCTCACCAAGTGTCCAGGCCACTGAACACGCACCGACCAGAGGAAAGGAAGGACTTGTCCCAAAGTCAACTCTCCAGACTTTCTGTGGAAGGAGGGAACGAACGGAGCACCCTCCAGCCTCACGCTTTCTCTTCCATACTTTCAAGTGTGGGGCACATACCTGTGCTCACCACGCTCCCCGGACAGCCCCCACTGCACCCCTAACAGGTAGACTTCTGCACAGTCAAGGGCTTTGGAAAGCACTGGCTCTGCACACAAATATTGTGTGGCCCTCGACAGGCCACTTCCCCTGAACCGGCCTGAGCTTCAGGGCCACAACAGGCTTCGTGAAAACCCCAACGGAACGTAGCCTCGAAAAGAGGGAGACCCGCACTCCTCAGAACGCCTCGAGACCAGTGTCCTTATCGACTTGGCGTCTGTCCTTCCGAGAAGCCAAGACCACGGGGGGCGCTTCAGCGCCCGACTCCCGGGCACCGCATGCCCAGGCGGGCCCCGTGCCCGGCACACACCGCCCGTTCCACGAACGCCTGAAGCGCACGAAGAGACCCCCTCGCTCCCCGCGCCGCACAGCTGTCCCGCGACCTGACGGGCACCTCTTGGCGCACAAGCCTATTCCTCAGGGACACGCTCGCCTCCCACCAGCGCCCAGGCCCACGCCCCCCAGGTACCTCTCTCAGATGGAATCGTCTTCGCGGGCGACCCCGTCGTCCGTGTCCGGCGAGCAGGAAGAGCGGGAGCTGAAGGAGGGCCTCCTCAGGCTAGCGGCCGTGGCCGAGGAGGGCCCGGGCTGCTGTGCCCAGCGGGGACACGGAGCGGCGTCCACGGACGCCGGGGGAACGGACGAGCCCGGCCCGGGAGGGAGCAGCACAGCGCGGCCGGCCTCCGCCGGGCTCGGCTCTGGGCAGGCAGGCGCGGCTCGCCGACGCCTCCCACGCCTCCCAGGACGGCGGCCCAGCAGCCGCGCGCTCCTCTCCTCGCGCGCGCGCGCGCGCCCGCCGCCGCCCAGACGCTGCCCGGCCGTTGCCCCGCCCCCCTCCGGCGGTGGACTGCGGACAGCGACAGGGACACCCTCCTGGGACAACTCCTGCGGCCCCGCCCGCACGCTTCGGACCTTCGCGGAGCGGGAAGGTGCGCTGACAGGGACGCAGGGTCCCCGCTACGCTCGCTCTCGGGGAACTGCAGCCTCCTCCCTCCGCTTTTACTTGAATGTCAGACCCGAAACCATGCAACCTCTACAAGAAAACATAGGCAGTAGGCTCTTTGACATCAGTCTTAGCAGCCTATTTTCAAGTACCACGTCTGACTGGGCAATGGAAACAAAATACAAAGTGAACAAATGGGACTACATCAAAGTCAAAAAAAATCCTCTGCACCGCAAAGGAAACCATCCACAAAACCAAAACACAACCTAACAACTGGGGAGAAGATTCTTGCAAACCCTATATCGGATAAGGGCTTAATATCCAAAACACAGAAAGAACTCATACATCTCAACAGCAAAAGAAATCAACAACCCAATTAAAAAGGCGGGCAAAAGATCTGAGCAGTGATTTCTCCAAAGAAGGTATACGGATGGCCAACAGGCATATGGAAAGGGACTCAACATCATTAGCGATCAGAGAAATGCAAATCACAACTACAAGGAGATGTCACCTTACTCTGGTCAGAATGGCTCTCATTAACAAGACAAGAGACAAGTGTCGGAGAGGATGTGGAGAGAAGGGAACTCTCCTGCACTGCTGGCGGGAGGGCAGACTGGTGCAGCCAACTATGGAAAGCAGTATGGAGTATCCTCAGAAAACTAAGAATACATCTACCATGTGTATGATCCAGCTAGCCCACTGCTGGCTATTCATCCAAAGAACTTGAAAACACCAATGCAGAAAGACACATGCACCCCTAGGTTCACTGCAGCATTATTCACAACAGCCAGAACTTGGAAGCAACCTAGGTGCCCATCAGGGGAAGAATGGATGAAGAAGATGTGGTATGTATACACAATGGAATGCTACTCGGCCCTAAGAAATGATGAGATCCGACCATTTGCGACAACGTGGAGGGACCTTGAGGGTATTATGTGAAGCGAAATAAATCAGAGGGAGAAAGTCAAACTCCAGACACCGTGTGATCTCACTCATAAGGAGAAGATAAAAACAACGACAAACGCACACAGAGCAAAGGAGATTGGATTGCTGGTTACCATAGGGGGAGGGGGGAGGGGAGAGAGCCAAAGGGGCGATGAGGCTCACATGTGAGGTGACCGACTATAATTAGTTTTCGGGTGGTGAACACCATGTAATCTACACAGAATTCGAAATATATTACAACGTACATCTGAAAGCTATATCATCTTAGAATCCACTGTTACTGCAATAAAATAACATAAAATAAAATAAAATAAAATAACATAAAATAAAATAAAATAAAATAAAGACGTGTAGGAGGCTCAAGAGGCTAACAGGCTTTTGAAAAGTTATTCCAGGGATTTTTATGGCTTAGCTCAGGGCGGCAGACACCAGCCTGAGACACAGCTGTGCCACAGCCACTAACTTCAACTAAACTCTATTCCGACTGGAGGGAAATCAAAACTACTGTAATCATAATTTCTTGAAGGCTTCACTTTGTGCCAGATCCTGTGCCCACTGCTTTGCACCAACTGTCTCATTCAATCCTCACCTCCAAAAGGTAGGTTACCGTTATTCTCCCCATTGGAAAGGCGAGCAGGCGGAAGCAGAAAGATGGCAATCTGCCTGGCATTCACAGAAGGATTCTCTAGGTAATGACATGACTTTTGGACAAGATTTCAAGGTTTAACACATTACGGTGGAGATGCAGATCCCAGTATCACAGAACGTGAAAAACACTGAGTCCTGCCAAATGTCTTAAAACACTAATTATGGATCCTCACAATCTCTTGGCCTGTTTTCTCAGATGAGGGAAAACCCAGCGTGAAAAACCGTTGATGAGATGTCTGCAGAGGAGGACTACGTCTGGTCTTTAAAGGCGGGACCTATCCCAGTAGATTCTGAGTCAGTGGGTCCAGAGTAGGCCTTGAGCGTCTCTGTTCTTTTCCAAAGCCCCACAGGCTACACTTCCGTGCCCTTGGAGTTGGGAAGTACAGTCATGCCCTACATCGGGACGTTTCAGTCAACAACGGGGGTCCCATCAGATTAGTCCCACATGGCCTAGGTGTGTAGGAGGCTCTGCCATCCAGGTTTAGGAACTCCGTGGTGTTTGCACAGTCTCGAGATTGCCTGACCATGACACACTCCTCAGAACTCATCCCCACTGTTAAGCAAAGCATGACTCTACTGCCTTGGATTCTCCACGGTCCCAGACCCTGCACTGTTTAGATGACTGCACACGCAGAGGGCACCGTGTCTGAGGCAGAGAGCAGCTGCAATCACAAAAGCTCTCGACAGAGAGTCAAGGAAAGGCGTGCTCTGCTTACACGACTCTCTACTTTTCTCTGGGTCTGAACCATTTCCTAGCTAATCTGCCTTGTTTGACCGAGCAGCTTTGCCAAAAAAAAAAAAAAAAAAAAAAAAAAACGAACACAAAGTCACCAACAAACACTAAACAAACCAATATAAACAATACATATTAAATAAGCCTAACCCTACTATGCTACTGAAAAGGCTTTTATTTCCCTGGGATAATTTGGACAGCATTAGATTGTTTTACCAAGAGCAGCCAAGTCGAGGCAGATTATTTCTAATTCCACAGTGCTGCAGATGCGGTCAGTAGCAACTGCAAGCCGGAAAGGAAACAAAACAAAGTTGGGTGTAATCCATTCAAGTTCACACGTTTCACCAGGGACAGCCTCCAAGCCTTGAATACTTAGGTATGCATTTAGCCATTTCTTTAATCAACCACTACTAACGCCTACTAAAGGCCAGACACTGCTCTAAGTACTTTACGGATATGAAATATCCTCTCACCTTTACACTCACCTATGGAGTGCGTATGATAATCATCCCCGTTTTACAGATCAGGAAACTGACACACAGAATGGTACAGTAACTTGCCCAAGTTCACACAGCCCGTAGGTGGCAGAGCCAGGACCCATGTGACAGAGTCTGGCTCCAGAGGCCACGTTCTGAATCACCACGCTCAGTCTCCAAAAACCTACAGAAAGCGCCAGCCTCAATCGAAAAGTTTTGTTTTCCCCACCCTACAGTCCCTACGCGGCGGCCCCAGTCTCCAGGGCATTCTTTCAGCTCCTCTGACAGGCCATACTCCTCCCGTGCCCTGTCCCAACACTCTCCCGCACAAGTCCTCCTTGTCTTTTAGGCATCTGCTCTCAGCTTCCACATCACTGCCTGAGTCACAAAGGCTAACAGGAAATGCCGTAGTTCTCAACACTCAACACAAAATTGCCTTTACGTATCTCCTAGGCAATTGGTTGCTGCCTGTCTGTCCTTTCCAACCGGGCTGTGAGGTCCAGTACGTCAAACACCCTGTCAGTCCTGCTCACCAAGTGTCCAGGCCACTGAACACGCACCGACCAGAGGAAAGGAAGGACTGGTCCCAAAGTCAACTCTCCAGACTTTCTGTGGAAGGAGGGAACGAACGGAGCACCCTCCAGCCTCACGCTTTCTCTTCCATACTTTCAAGTGTGGGGCACATACCCGTGCTCACCACGCTCCCCGGACAGCCCCCACTGCACCCCTAACAGGTAGACTTCTGCACAGTCAAGGGCTTTGGAAAGCACTGGCTCTGCACACAAATATTGTGTGGCCCTCGACAGGCCACTTCCCCTGAACCGGCCTGAGCTTCAGGGCCACAACAGGCTTCGTGAAAACCCCAACGGAACGTAGCCTCGAAAAGAGGGAGACCCGCACTCCTCAGAACGCCTCGAGACCAGTGTCCTTATCGACTTGGCGTCTGTCCTTCCGAGAAGCCAAGACCACGGGGGGCGCTTCAGCGCCCGACTCCCGGGCACCGCATGCCCAGGCGGGCCCCGTGCCCGGCACACACCGCCCGTTCCACGAACGCCTGAAGCGCACGAAGAGACCCCCTCGCTCCCCGCGCCGCACAGCTGTCCCGCGACCTGACGGGCACCTCTTGGCGCACAAGCCTATTCCTCAGGGACACGCTCGCCTCCCACCAGCGCCCAGGCCCACGCCCCCCAGGTACCTCTCTCAGATGGAATCGTCTTCGCGGGCGACCCCGTCGTCCGTGTCCGGCGAGCAGGAAGAGCGGGAGCTGAAGGAGGGCCTCCTCAGGCTAGCGGCCGTGGCCGAGGAGGGCCCGGGCTGCTGTGCCCAGCGGGGACACGGAGCGGCGTCCACGGACGCCGGGGGGAACGGACGAGCCCGGCCCGGGAGGGAGCAGCACAGCGCGGCCGGCCTCCGCCGGGCTCGGCTCTGGGCAGGCAGGCGCGGCTCGCCGACGCCTCCCACGCCTCCCAGGACGGCGGCCCAGCAGCCGCGCGCTCCTCTCCTCGCGCGCGCAGCGCGCACCGCCGCCGCCCAGACCAGACCTGCCCGGCCGTTGCCCCGCCCCCCTTCCGGCGGTGGACTGCGGACAGCGACAGGGACACCCTCCTGGGACAACTCCTGCGGCCCCCGCCCGCACGCTTCGGACCTTCGCGGAGCGGGAAGGTGCGCTGACAGGGACGCAGGGTCCCCGCTTACGCTCGCTCTCGGGGAACTGCAGCCTCCTCCCTCCGCTTTTACTTGAATGTCAGACCCGAAACCATGCAACCTCTACAAGAAAACATAGGCAGTAGGCTCTTTGACATCAGTCTTAGCAGCCTATTTTCAAGTACCACGTCTGACTGGGCAATGGAAACAAAATACAAAGTGAACAAATGGGGACTACATCAAAGTCAAAAAAAATCCTCTGCACCGCAAAGGAAACCATCCACAAAACCAAAACACAACCTAACAACTGGGGAGAAGATTCTTGCAAACCCTATATCGGATAAGGGCTTAATATCCAAAACACAGAAAGAACTCATACATCTCAACAGCAAAAGAAATCAACAACCCAATTAAAAAGGCGGGCAAAAGATCTGAGCAGTGATTTCTCCAAAGAAGGTATACGGATGGCCAACAGGCATATGGAAAGGGACTCAACATCATTAGCGATCAGAGAAATGCAAATCACAACTACAAGGAGATGTCACCTTACTCTGGTCAGAATGGCTCTCATTAACAAGACAAGAGACAAGTGTCGGAGAGGATGTGGAGAGAAGGGAACTCTCCTGCACTGCTGGCGGGAGGGCAGACTGGTGCAGCCAACTATGGAAAGCAGTATGGAGTATCCTCAGAAAACTAAGAATACATCTACCATGTGTATGATCCAGCTAGCCCACTGCTGGCTATTCATCCAAAGAACTTGAAAACACCAATGCAGAAAGACACATGCACCCCTAGGTTCACTGCAGCATTATTCACAACAGCCAGAACTTGGAAGCAACCTAGGTGCCCATCAGGGGAAGAATGGATGAAGAAGATGTGGTATGTATACACAATGGAATGCTACTCGGCCCTAAGAAATGATGAGATCCGACCATTTGCGACAACGTGGAGGGACCTTGAGGGTATTATGTGAAGCGAAATAAATCAGAGGGAGAAAGTCAAACTCCAGACACCGTGTGATCTCACTCATAAGGAGAAGATAAAAACAAC
>NW_027222307.1:0-30006 GCF_041296265.1 Equus caballus
ATAAAATCCCTGGAATAACTTTTCAAAGCCTGTTAGCCTCTTGAGCCCTCCTACACGTCTTTATTTTATTTTATTTTATTTTATGTATTTTATTTTATTTTATTTTATGTTATTTTATTGCAGTAACAGTGGATTCTAAGATGATATAGCTTTCAGATGTACGTTGTAATATATTTCGGAATTCTGTGTAGATTACATGGTGTTCACCACCCGAAAACTAATTATAGTCGGTCACCTCACATGTGAGCCTCATCGCCCTTTGGCTCTCTCCCCTCCCCCCTCCCCCTATGGTAACCAGCAATCCAATCTCCTTTGCTCTGTGTGCGTTTGTCGTTGTTTTTATCTCTCCTTATGAGTGAGATCACACGGTGTCTGGAGTTTGACTTTCTCCTCTGATTTATTTCGCTTCACATAATACCTCAAGGTCCCTCCACGTTGTCGCAAATGTCGGATCTCATCATTTCTTAGGGCCGAGTAGCATTCCATTGTGTATACATACCACATCTTCTTCATCCATTCTTCCCCTGATGGGCACCTAGGTGCTTCCAAGTTCTGGGCTGTTGTGAATAATGCTGCAGTGAACCTAGGGGTGCATGTGTCTTTCTGCATTGGTGTTTTCAAGTTCTTTGGATGAATAGCCAGCAGTGGGCTAGCTGGATCATACACATGGTAGATGTATTCGTAGTTTTCTGAGGATACTCCATACTGCTTTCCATAGTTGGCTGCACCAGTCTGCCCTCCCGCCAGCAGTGCAGGAGAGTTCCTTCTCTCCACATCCTCTCCGACACTTGTCTCTTTGTCTTGTTAATGATGAGCCATTCTGACCAGAGTAAGGTGACATCTCCTTGTAGTTGTGATTTGCATTTCTCTGATCGCTAATGATGTTGAGTCCCTTTCATATGCCTGTTGGCCATCCGTATACCTTCTTTGGAGAAATCACTGCTCAGATCTTTTGCCCGCCTTTTTAATTGGGTTGTTGATTTCTTTTGCTGTTGAGATGTATGAGTTCTTTCTGTGTTTTGGATATTAAGCCCTTATCCGATATAGGGTTTGCAAGAATCTTCTCCCAGTTGTTAGGTTGTGTTTTGGTTTTGTGGATGGTTTCCTTTGCGGTGCAGAGGATTTTTTTTGACTTTGATGTAGTCCCATTTGTTCACTTTGTATTTTGTTTCCATTGCCCAGTCAGACGTGGTACTTGAAAATAGGCTGCTAAGACTGATGTCAAAGAGCCTACTGCCTATGTTTTCTTGTAGAGGTTGCATGGTTTCGGGTCTGACATTCAAGTAAAAGCGGAGGGAGGAGGCATGCAGTTCCCCGAGAGCGAGCGTAGCGGGGACCCTGCGTCCCTGTCAGCGCACCTTCCCGCTCCGCGAAGGTCCGAAGCGTGCGGGCGGGGCCGCAGGAGTTGTCCCAGGAGGGTGTCCCTGTCGCTGTCCGCAGTCCACCGCCGGAGGGGGGCGGGGCAACGGCCGGGCAGCGTCTGGGCGGCGGCGGGCGCTAAGGCGCGCTGCGCGCGAGGAGAGGAGCGCGCGGCTGCTGGGCCGCCGTCCTGGGAGGCGTGGGAGGCTGTCGGCGAGCCGCGACCTGCCCTGCCCAGAGCCGAGCCCGGCGGAGGCCGGCCGCGCTGTGCTGCTCTCTCCCGGGCCGGGCTCGTCCGTTCCCCCGGCGTCCGTGGACGCCGCTCCGTGTCCCCGCTGGGCACAGCAGCCCGGGCCCTCTCCGCGGCCACGGCCCGCTAGCCTGAGGAGGCCCTCCTTCAGCTCCCGCTCTTCCTGCTCGCCGGACACGGACGACCGGGGCGCCCGCGAAGAGGATTCCATCTGAGAGAGGTACCTGGGGGGCGTGGGCCTGGGGGGCTGGTGGGAGGCGAGCGTGTCCCTGAGGAGTAGGCTTGTGCGCCAAGAGGTGCCCGTCAGGTCGCGGGACAGCTGTGCGGGCGCGGGGAGCGAGGGGGTCTCTTCGTGCGCTTCAGGCGTTCGTGGAACGGGCGGTGTGTGCCGGGCACGGGGCCCGCCTGGGCATGCGGTGCCCGGGAGTCGGGCGCTGAAGCGCCCCCCGTGGTCTTGGCTTCTCGGAAGGACAGACGCCAAGTCGATAAGGACACTGGTCTCGAGGCGTTCTGAGGAGTGCGGGTCTCCCTCTTTTCGAGGCTACGTTCCGTTGGGGTTTTCACGAAGCCTGTTGTGGCCCTGAAGCTCAGGCCGGTTCAGGGGAAGTGGCCTGTCGAGGGCACACAATATTTGTGTGCAGAGCCAGTGCTTTCCAAAGCCCTTGACTGTGCAGAAGTCTACCTGTTAGGGGTGCAGTGGGGGCTGTCCGGGGAGCGTGGGGTGAGCACAGGTAATGTGCCCTCACACTTGAAAGTATGGAAGAGAAAGCGTGAGGCTGGAGGGTGCTCCGTTCGTTCCCTCCTTCCACAGAAAGTCTGGAGAGTTGACTTTGGGACAAGTCCTTCCTTTCCTCTGGTCGGTGCGTGTTCAGTGGCCTGGACTCTGGTGAGCAGGACTGACAGGGTGTTTGACGTACTGGACCTCACAGCCCGGTTGGAAAGGACAGACATGCAGCAACCAATTGCCTAGGAGATACGTAAAGGCAATTTTGTGTTGAGTGTTGAGAACTACGGCATTTCCTGTTAGCCTTTGTGACTCAGGCAGTGATGGTGGAAGCTGAGAGCAGATGCTCTAAAAGACAGAGAGACTTGTGCGGGAGAGTGTTGGACAGGGCACGGGAGGAGTATGGCCTGTCAGAGGAGCTGAAAGAATGCCCTGGAGACTGGGGCCGCCGCGTAGGGACTGTAGGGTGGGGAAAACAAAACTTTTCGATTGAGGCTGGCGCTTTCTGTAGGTTTTTTGGAGACTGAGCGTGGTGATTCAGAACGTGGCTCTGGAGCCAGACTCTGTCACATGGGTCCTGGCTCTGCCACCTACGGGCTGTGTGAACTTGGGCAAGTTACTGTACCATTCTGTGTGTCAGTTTCCTGATCTGTAAAACGGGGATGATTATCATACGCACTCCATAGGTGAGTGTAAAGGTGAGAGGATATTTCATATCCGTAAAGTACTTAGAGCAGTGTCTGGCCTTAGTAGGCGTTAGTAGTGGTTGATTAAAGAAATGGCTAAATGCATACCTAAGTATTCAAGGCTTGGAGGCTGTCCCTGGTGAAACGTGTGAACTTGAATGGATTACCACCCAACTTTGTTTTGTTTCCTTTCCGGCTTGCAGTTGCTACTGACCGCATCTGCAGCACTGTGGAATTAGAAATAATCTGCCTCGACTTGGCTGCTCTTGTAAAACAATCTAATGCTGTCCAAATTATCCCAGGGAAATAAAAGCCTTTTCAGTAGCATAGTAGGGTTAGGCTTATTTAATATGTATTGTTTATATTGGTTTGTTTAGTGTTTGTTGGTGACTTTGTGTTCGTTTTTTTTTTTTTTTTTTGGCAAAGCTGCTCGGTCAAACAAGGCAGATTAGCTAGGAAATGGTTCAGACCCAGAGAAAGTAGAGAGTCGTGTAAGCAGAGCCGCTTTCCTTGACTCTCTGTCGAGAGCTTTTGTGATTGCAGCTGCTCTCTGCCTCAGACACGGTGCCCTCTGCGTGTGCAGTCATCTAAACAGTGCAGGGTCTGGGACCGTGGAGAATCCAAGGCAGTAGAGTCTGCTTTGCTTAACAGTGGGGATGAGTTCTGAGGAGTGTGTCATGGTCAGGCAATCTCGAGACTGTGCAAACACCACGGAGTTCCTAAACCTGGATGCAAGAGCCTCCTACACACCTAGCCATGTGGGACTAATCTGATGGGACCCCCGTTGTTGACTGAAACGTCCCGATGTAGGGCATGACTGTACTTCCCAACTCCAAGGGCACGGAAGTGTAGCCTTGGGGCTTTGGAAAAGAACAGAGACGCTCAAGGCCTACTCTGGACCCACTGACTCAGAATCTACTGGGATAGGTCCCGCCTTTAAAGACCAGACGTAGTCCTCTCTGCAGACATCTCATCAACGGTTTTTCACGCTGGTTTTCCCTCATCTGAGGAAAACAGGCCAAGAGATTGTGAGGATCCATAATTAGTGTTTTAAGACATTTGGCAGGACTCAGTGTTTTTCACGTTCTGTGATACTGGGATCTGCATCTCCACCGTAATGTGTTAAACCTTGAATATCTTGTCCAAAAGTCATGTCATTACCTAGAGAATCCTTCTGTGAATGCCAGGCAGATTGCCATCTTTCTGCTTCCGCCTGCTCACCTTTCCAATGGGGAGAATAACGGTAACCTACCTTTTGGAGGTGAGGATTGATTGAGACAGTTGGTGCAAAGCAGTGGGCACAGGATCTGGCACAAAGTGAAGCTTCAAGAATTATGATTACAGTAGTTTTGATTTCCCTCCAGTCGGAATAGAGTTTAGTTGAAGTTAGTGGCTGTGGCACAGCTGTGTCTCAGGCTGGTGTCTGCCGCCCTGAGCTAAGCCATAAAAATCCCTGGAATAACTTTTCAAAAGCCTGTTAGCCTCTTGAGCCTCCTACACGTCTTATTTTAGTTTATTTTATTTTATGTTATTTTTATTTTATTTTATTTTATGTTATTTTATTGCAGTAACAGTGGATTCTAAGATGATATAGCTTTCAGATGTACGTTGTAATATATTTCGAATTCTGTGTAGATTACATGGTGTTCACCACCCGAAAACTAATTATAGTCGGTCACCTCACATGTGAGCCTCATCGCCCTTTGGCTCTCTCCCCTCCCCCCTCCCCCTATGGTAACCAGCAATCCATCTCCTTTGCTCTGTGTGCGTTTGTCGTTGTTTTTATCTTCTCCTTATGAGTGAGATCACACGGTGTCTGGAGTTTGACTTTCTCCCTCTGATTTATTTCGCTTCACATAATACCCTCAAGGTCCCTCCACGTTGTCGCAAATGGTCGGATCTCATCATTTCTTAGGGGCCGAGTAGCATTCCATTGTGTATACATACCAAATCTTCTTCATCCATTCTTCCCCTGATGGGCACCTAGGTTGCTTCCAAGTTCTGGCTGTTGTGAATAATGCTGCAGTGAACCTAGGGGTGCATGTGTCTTTCTGCATTGGTGTTTTCAAGTTCTTTGGATGAATAGCCAGCAGTGGCTAGCTGGATCATACACATGGTAGATGTATTCTTAGTTTCTGAGGATACTCCATACTGCTTTCCATAGTTGGCTGCACCAGTCTGCCCTCCGCCAGCAGTGCAGGAGAGTTCCCTTCTCTCCACATCCTCTCCGACACTTGTCTCTTGTCTTGTTAATGAGAGCCATTCTGACCAGAGTAAGGTGACATCTCCTTGTAGTTGTGATTTGCATTTCTCTGATCGCTAATGATGTTGAGTCCTTTCCATATGCCTGTTGGCCATCCGTATACCTTCTTTGGAGAAATCACTGCTCAGATCTTTTGCCCGCCTTTTTAATTGGGTTGTTGATTTCTTTTGCTGTTGAGATGTATGAGTTCTTTCTGTGTTTTGGATATTAAGCCCTTATCCGATATAGGGTTTGCAAGAATCTTCTCCCCAGTTGTTAGGTTGTGTTTGGTTTGTGGATGGTTTCCTTTGCGGTGCAGAGGATTTTTTTTGACTTTGATGTAGTCCCATTTGTTCACTTTGTATTTTGTTTCCATTGCCCAGTCAGACGTGGTACTTGAAAATAGGCTGCTAAGACTGATGTCAAAAGAGCCTACTGCCTATGTTTTCTTGTAGAGGTTGCATGGTTTCGGGTCTGACATTCAAGTAAAAGCGGAGGGAGGAGGCTGCAGTTCCCCGAGAGCGAGCGTAGCGGGGGACCCTGCGTCCCTGTCAGCGCACCTTCCCGCTCCGCGAAGGTCCGAAGCGTGCGGGGGCGGGGCCGCAGGAGTTGTCCAGGAGGGTGTCCCTGTCGCTGTCCGCAGTCCACCGCCGAGGGGGGGCGGGGGCAACGGCCGGGCAGCGTCTGGGCGCGGCAGGCGGGCGCGCGGTCGCGCGCGAGGAGAGGAGCGCGCGGGCTGCTGGGCCGCCGTCTGGGAGGCGTGGGAGGCGTCGGCGAGCCGCGCCTGCCTGCCCAGAGCCGAGCCCGGCGGAGGCCGGCCGCGCTGTGCTGCTCTCTCCGGGCCGGGCTCGTCCGTTCCCCCGGCGTCCGTGGACGCCGCTCCGTGTCCCCGCTGGGCACAGCAGCCCGGGCCCTCCGCGGCCACGGCCGCTAGCCTGAGGAGGCCCTCCTTCAGCTCCCGCTCTTCCTGCTCGCCGGACACAGACGACCGGGGCGCCCGCGAAGAGGATTCCATCTGAGAGAGGTACCTGGGGGGCGTGGGCCTGGGGGCTGGTGGGAGGCGAGCGTGTCCCTGAGGAGTAGGCTTGTGCGCCAAGAGGTGCCCGTCATGGTCGCGGGACAGCTGTGCGGCGCGGGGAGCGAGGGGGTCTCTTCGTGCGCTTCAGGCGTTCGTGGAACGGGCGGTGTGTGCCGGGCACGGGGCCCGCCTGGGCTGCGGTGCCCGGGAGTCGGGGCGCTGAAGCGCCCCCCGTGGTCTTGGCTTCTCGGAAGGACAGACGCCAAGTCGATAAGGACACTGGTCTCGAGGCGTTCTGAGGAGTGCGGGTCTCCCTCTTTTCGAGGCTACCGTTCCGTTGGGGTTTTCACGAAGCCTGTTGTGGCCCTGAAGCTCAGGCCGGTTCAGGGGAAGTGGCCTGTCGAGGGCCACACAATATTTGTGTGCAGAGCCAGTGCTTTCCAAAGCCCTTGACTGTGCAGAAGTCTACCTGATAGGGGTGCAGTGGGGCTGTCCGGGGAGCGTGGTGAGCACAGGTATGTGCCCCACACTTGAAAGTATGGAAGAGAAAGCGTGAGGCTGGAGGGTGCTCCGTTCGTTCCCTCCTTCCACAGAAAGTCTGGAGAGTTGACTTTGGGACAAGTCCTTCCTTTCCTCTGGTCGGTGCGTGTTCAGTGGCCTGGACACTTGGTGAGCAGGACTGACAGGGTGTTTGACGTACTGGACCTCACAGCCCGGTTGGAAAGGACAGACAGGCAGCAACCAATTGCCTAGGAGATACGTAAAGGCAATTTTGTGTTGAGTGTTGAGAACTACGGCATTTCCTGTTAGCCTTTGTGACTCAGGCAGTGATGTGGAAGCTGAGAGCAGATGCCTAAAAGACAAGGAGGACTTGTGCGGGAGAGTGTTGGGACAGGGCACGGGAGGAGTATGGCCTGTCAGAGGAGCTGAAAGAATGCCCTGGAGACTGGGGCCGCCGCGTAGGGACTGTAGGGTGGGGAAAACAAAACTTTTCGATTGAGGCTGGCGCTTTCTGTAGGTTTTTGGAGACTGAGCGTGGTGATTCAGAACGTGGCCTCTGGAGCCAGACTCTGTCACATGGGTCCTGGCTCTGCCACCTACGGGCTGTGTGAACTTGGGCAAGTTACTGTACCATTCTGTGTGTCAGTTTCCTGATCTGTAAAACGGGGATGATTATCATACGCACTCCATAGGTGAGTGTAAAGGTGAGAGGATATTTCATATCCGTAAAGTACTTAGAGCAGTGTCTGGCCTTTAGTAGGCGTTAGTAGTGGTTGATTAAAGAAATGGCTAAATGCATACCTAAGTATTCAAGGCTTGGAGGCTGTCCCTGGTGAAACGTGTGAACTTGAATGGATTACACCCAACTTTGTTTTGTTTCCTTTCCGGCTTGCAGTTGCTACTGACCGCATCTGCAGCACTGTGGAATTAGAAATAATCTGCCTCGACTTGGCTGCTCTTGGTAAAACAATCTAATGCTGTCCAAATTATCCCAGGGAAATAAAAGCCTTTTCAGTAGCATAGTAGGGTTAGGCTTATTTAATATGTATTGTTTATATTGGTTTGTTTAGTGTTTGTTGGTGACTTTGTGTTCGTTTTTTTTTTTTTTTTTTTTGGCAAAGCTGCTCGGTCAAACAAGGCAGATTAGCTAGGAAATGGTTCAGACCCAGAGAAAAGTAGAGAGTCGTGTAAGCAGAGCACGCCTTTCCTTGACTCTCTGTCGAGAGCTTTTGTGATTGCAGCTGCTCTCTGCCTCAGACACGGTGCCCTCTGCGTGTGCAGTCATCTAAACAGTGCAGGGTCTGGGACCGTGGAGAATCCAAGGCAGTAGAGTCATGCTTTGCTTAACAGTGGGGATGAGTTCTGAGGAGTGTGTCATGGTCAGGCAATCTCGAGACTGTGCAAACACCACGGAGTTCCTAAACCTGGATGGCAGAGCCTCCTACACACCTAGGCCATGTGGGACTAATCTGATGGGACCCCCCGTTGTTGACTGAAACGTCCCGATGTAGGGCATGACTGTACTTCCCAACTCCAAGGGCACGGAAGTGTAGCCTGTGGGGCTTTGGAAAAGAACAGAGACGCTCAAGGCCTACTCTGGACCCACTGACTCAGAATCTACTGGGATAGGTCCCGCCTTTAAAGACCAGACGTAGTCCTCCTCTGCAGACATCTCATCAACGGTTTTTCACGCTGGGTTTTCCCTCATCTGAGAAAACAGGCCAAGAGATTGTGAGGATCCATAATTAGTGTTTTAAGACATTTGGCAGGACTCAGTGTTTTTCACGTTCTGTGATACTGGGATCTGCATCTCCACCGTAATGTGTTAAACCTTGAAATCTTGTCCAAAAGTCATGTCATTACCTAGAGAATCCTTCTGTGAATGCCAGGCAGATTGCCATCTTTCTGCTTCCGCCTGCTCACCTTTCCAATGGGGAGAATAACGGTAACCTACCTTTTGGAGGTGAGGATTGAATGAGACAGTTGGTGCAAAGCAGTGGGCACAGGATCTGGCACAAAGTGAAGCCTTCAAGAAATTATGATTACAGTAGTTTTGATTTCCCTCCAGTCGGAATAGAGTTTAGTTGAAGTTAGTGGCTGTGGCACAGCTGTGTCTCAGGCTGGTGTCTGCCGCCCTGAGCTAAGCCATAAAAATCCCTGGAATAACTTTTCAAAAGCCTGTTAGCCTCTTGAGCCTCCTACACGTCTTTATTTTATTTTATTTTATTTTATGTTATTTTATTTTATTTTATTTTATGTTATTTTATTGCAGTAACAGTGGATTCTAAGATGATATAGCTTTCAGATGTACGTTGTAATATATTTCGAATTCTGTGTAGATTACATGGGTGTTCACCACCCGAAAACTAATTATAGTCGGTCACCTCACATGTGAGCCTCATCGCCCCTTTGGCTCTCTCCCCTCCCCCCTCCCCCTATGGTAACCAGCAATCCAATCTCCTTTGCTCTGTGTGCGTTTGTCGTTGTTTTTATCTTCTCCTTATGAGTGAGATCACACGGTGTCTGGAGTTTGACTTTCTCCCTCTGATTTATTTCGCTTCACATAATACCCTCAAGGTCCCTCCACGTTGTCGCAAATGGTCGGATCTCATCATTTCTTAGGGCCGAGTAGCATTCCATTGTGTATACATACCACATCTTCTTCATCCATTCTTCCCCTGATGGGCACCTAGGTTGCTTCCAAGTTCTGGCTGTTGTGAATAATGCTGCAGTGAACCTAGGGGTGCATGTGTCTTTCTGCATTGGTGTTTTCAAGTTCTTTGGATGAATAGCCAGCAGTGGGCTAGCTGGATCATACACATGGTAGATGTATTCTTAGTTTTCTGAGGATACTCCATACTGCTTTCCATAGTTGGCTGCACCAGTCTGCCCTCCCGCCAGCAGTGCAGGAGAGTTCCCTTCTCTCCACATCCTCTCCGACACTTGTCTCTTGTCTTGTTAATGAGAGCCATTCTGACCAGAGTAAGGTGACATCTCCTTGTAGTTGTGATTTGCATTTCTCTGATCGCTAATGATGTTGAGTCCCTTTCCATATGCCTGTTGGCCATCCGTATACCTTCTTTGGAGAAATCACTGCTCAGATCTTTTGCCCGCCTTTTTAATTGGGTTGTTGATTTCTTTTGCTGTTGAGATGTATGAGTTCTTTCTGTGTTTTGGATATTAAGCCCTTATCCGATATAGGGTTTGCAAGAATCTTCTCCCCAGTTGTTAGGTTGTGTTTTGGTTTTGTGGATGGTTTCCTTTGCGGTGCAGAGGATTTTTTTTGACTTTGATGTAGTCCCATTTGTTCACTTTGTATTTTGTTTCCATTGCCCAGTCAGACGTGGTACTTGAAAATAGGCTGCTAAGACTGATGTCAAAGAGCCTACTGCCTATGTTTTCTTGTAGAGGTTGCATGGTTTCGGGTCTGACATTCAAGTAAAAGCGGAGGGAGGAGGCTGCAGTTCCCCGAGAGCGAGCGTAGCGGGGACCCTGCGTCCCTGTCAGCGCACCTTCCCGCTCCGCGAAGGTCCGAAGCGTGCGGGCGGGGCCGCAGGAGTTGTCCCAGGAGGGTGTCCCTGTCGCTGTCCGCAGTCCACCGCCGGAGGGGGGCGGGGCAACGGCCGGGCAGCGTCTGGGCGGCGGCGGGCGCGCGCGCGCTGCGCGAGGAGAGGAGCGCGCGGCTGCTGGGCCGCCGTCCTGGGAGGCGTGGGAGGCGTCGGCGAGCCGCGCCTGCCTGCCCAGAGCCGAGCCCGGCGGAGGCCGGCCGCGCTGTGCTGCTCCCTCCCGGGCCGGGCTCGTCCGTTCCCCCGGCGTCCGTGGACGCCGCTCCGTGTCCCCGCTGGGCACAGCAGCCCGGGCCCTCCTCGGCCACGGCCGCTAGCCTGAGGAGGCCCTCCTTCAGCTCCCGCTCTTCCTGCTCGCCGGACACGGACGACGGGGTCGCCCGCGAAGACGATTCCATCTGAGAGAGGTACCTGGGGGGCGTGGGCCTGGGCGCTGGTGGGAGGCGAGCGTGTCCCTGAGGAATAGGCTTGTGCGCCAAGAGGTGCCCGTCAGGTCGCGGGACAGCTGTGCGGCGCGGGGAGCGAGGGGGTCTCTTCGTGCGCTTCAGGCGTTCGTGGAACGGGCGGTGTGTGCCGGGCACGGGGCCCGCCTGGGCATGCGGTGCCCGGGAGTCGGGCGCTGAAGCGCCCCCCGTGGTCTTGGCTTCTCGGAAGGACAGACGCCAAGTCGATAAGGACACTGGTCTCGAGGCGTTCTGAGGAGTGCGGGTCTCCCTCTTTTCGAGGCTACGTTCCGTTGGGGTTTTCACGAAGCCTGTTGTGGCCCTGAAGCTCAGGCCGGTTCAGGGGAAGTGGCCTGTCGAGGGCCACACAATATTTGTGTGCAGAGCCAGTGCTTTCCAAAGCCCTTGACTGTGCAGAAGTCTACCTGTTAGGGGTGCAGTGGGGGCTGTCCGGGGAGCGTGGTGAGCACAGGTATGTGCCCCACACTTGAAAGTATGGAAGAGAAAGCGTGAGGCTGGAGGGTGCTCCGTTCGTTCCCTCCTTCCACAGAAAGTCTGGAGAGTTGACTTTGGGACAAGTCCTTCCTTTCCTCTGGTCGGTGCGTGTTCAGTGGCCTGGACACTTGGTGAGCAGGACTGACAGGGTGTTTGACGTACTGGACCTCACAGCCCGGTTGGAAAGGACAGACAGGCAGCAACCAATTGCCTAGGAGATACGTAAAGGCAATTTTGTGTTGAGTGTTGAGAACTACGGCATTTCCTGTTAGCCTTTGTGACTCAGGCAGTGATGTGGAAGCTGAGAGCAGATGCCTAAAAGACAAGGAGGACTTGTGCGGGAGAGTGTTGGGACAGGGCACGGAGGAGTATGGCCTGTCAGAGGAGCTGAAAGAATGCCCTGGAGACTGGGGCCGCCGCGTAGGGACTGTAGGGTGGGGAAAACAAAACTTTTCGATTGAGGCTGGCGCTTTCTGTAGGTTTTTGGAGACTGAGCGTGGTGATTCAGAACGTGGCCTCTGGAGCCAGACTCTGTCACATGGGTCCTGGCTCTGCCACCTACGGGCTGTGTGAACTTGGGCAAGTTACTGTACCATTCTGTGTGTCAGTTTCCTGATCTGTAAAACGGGGATGATTATCATGCGCACTCCATAGGTGAGTGTAAAGGTGAGAGGATATTTCATATCCGTAAAGTACTTAGAGCAGTGTCTGGCCTTTAGTAGGCGTTAGTAGTGGTTGATTAAAGAAATGGCTAAATGCATACCTAAGTATTCAAGGCTTGGAGGCTGTCCCTGGTGAAACGTGTGAACTTGAATGGATTACACCCAACTTTGTTTTGTTTCCTTTCCGGCTTGCAGTTGCTACTGACCGCATCTGCAGCACTGTGGAATTAGAAATAATCTGCCTCGACTTGGCTGCTCTTGGTAAAACAATCTAATGCTGTCCAAATTATCCCAGGGAAATAAAAGCCTTTTCAGTAGCATAGTAGGGTTAGGCTTATTTAATATGTATTGTTTATATTGGTTTGTTTAGTGTTTGTTGGTGACTTTGTGTTCGTTTTTTTTTTTTTTTTTGGCAAAGCTGCTCGGTCAAACAAGGCAGATTAGCTAGGAAATGGTTCAGACCCAGAGAAAAGTAGAGAGTCGTGTAAGCAGAGCACGCCTTTCCTTGACTCTCTGTCGAGAGCTTTTGTGATTGCAGCTGCTCTCTGCCTCAGACACGGTGCCCTCTGCGTGTGCAGTCATCTAAACAGTGCAGGGTCTGGGACCGTGGAGAATCCAAGGCAGTAGAGTCATGCTTTGCTTAACAGTGGGGATGAGTTCTGAGGAGTGTGTCATGGTCAGGCAATCTCGAGACTGTGCAAACACCACGGAGTTCCTAAACCTGGATGGCAGAGCCTCCTACACACCTAGGCCATGTGGGACTAATCTGATGGGACCCCCGTTGTTGACTGAAACGTCCCGATGTAGGGCATGACTGTACTTCCCAACTCCAAGGGCACGGAAGTGTAGCCTGTGGGGCTTTGGAAAAGAACAGAGACGCTCAAGGCCTACTCTGGACCCACTGACTCAGAATCTACTGGGATAGGTCCCGCCTTTAAAGACCAGACGTAGTCCTCCTCTGCAGACATCTCATCAACGGTTTTTCACGCTGGGTTTTCCCTCATCTGAGAAAACAGGCCAAGAGATTGTGAGGATCCATAATTAGTGTTTTAAGACATTTGGCAGGACTCAGTGTTTTTCACGTTCTGTGATACTGGGATCTGCATCTCCACCGTAATGTGTTAAACCTTGAAATCTTGTCCAAAAGTCATGTCATTACCTAGAGAATCCTTCTGTGAATGCCAGGCAGATTGCCATCTTTCTGCTTCCGCCTGCTCACCTTTCCAATGGGGAGAATAACGGTAACCTACCTTTTGGAGGTGAGGATTGAATGAGACAGTTGGTGCAAAGCAGTGGGCACAGGATCTGGCACAAAGTGAAGCCTTCAAGAAATTATGATTACAGTAGTTTTGATTTCCCTCCAGTCGGAATAGAGTTTAGTTGAAGTTAGTGGCTGTGGCACAGCTGTGTCTCAGGCTGGTGTCTGCCGCCCTGAGCTAAGCCATAAAAATCCCTGGAATAACTTTTCAAAAGCCTGTTAGCCTCTTGAGCCTCCTACACGTCTTTATTTTATTTTATTTTATTTTATGTTATTTTATTTTATTTTATTTTATGTTATTTTATTGCAGTAACAGTGGATTCTAAGATGATATAGCTTTCAGATGTACGTTGTAATATATTTCGAATTCTGTGTAGATTACATGGGTGTTCACCACCCGAAAACTAATTATAGTCGGTCACCTCACATGTGAGCCTCATCGCCCCTTTGGCTCTCTCCCCTCCCCCCTCCCCCTATGGTAACCAGCAATCCAATCTCCTTTGCTCTGTGTGCGTTTGTCGTTGTTTTTATCTTCTCCTTATGAGTGAGATCACACGGTGTCTGGAGTTTGACTTTCTCCCTCTGATTTATTTCGCTTCACATAATACCCTCAAGGTCCCTCCACGTTGTCGCAAATGGTCGGATCTCATCATTTCTTAGGGCCGAGTAGCATTCCATTGTGTATACATACCACATCTTCTTCATCCATTCTTCCCCTGATGGGCACCTAGGTTGCTTCCAAGTTCTGGCTGTTGTGAATAATGCTGCAGTGAACCTAGGGGTGCATGTGTCTTTCTGCATTGGTGTTTTCAAGTTCTTTGGATGAATAGCCAGCAGTGGGCTAGCTGGATCATACACATGGTAGATGTATTCTTAGTTTTCTGAGGATACTCCATACTGCTTTCCATAGTTGGCTGCACCAGTCTGCCCTCCCGCCAGCAGTGCAGGAGAGTTCCCTTCTCTCCACATCCTCTCCGACACTTGTCTCTTGTCTTGTTAATGAGAGCCATTCTGACCAGAGTAAGGTGACATCTCCTTGTAGTTGTGATTTGCATTTCTCTGATCGCTAATGATGTTGAGTCCCTTTCCATATGCCTGTTGGCCATCCGTATACCTTCTTTGGAGAAATCACTGCTCAGATCTTTTGCCCGCCTTTTTAATTGGGTTGTTGATTTCTTTTGCTGTTGAGATGTATGAGTTCTTTCTGTGTTTTGGATATTAAGCCCTTATCCGATATAGGGTTTGCAAGAATCTTCTCCCCAGTTGTTAGGTTGTGTTTTGGTTTTGTGGATGGTTTCCTTTGCGGTGCAGAGGATTTTTTTTGACTTTGATGTAGTCCCATTTGTTCACTTTGTATTTTGTTTCCATTGCCCAGTCAGACGTGGTACTTGAAAATAGGCTGCTAAGACTGATGTCAAAGAGCCTACTGCCTATGTTTTCTTGTAGAGGTTGCATGGTTTCGGGTCTGACATTCAAGTAAAAGCGGAGGGAGGAGGCTGCAGTTCCCCGAGAGCGAGCGTAGCGGGGACCCTGCGTCCCTGTCAGCGCACCTTCCCGCTCCGCGAAGGTCCGAAGCGTGCGGGCGGGGCCGCAGGAGTTGTCCCAGGAGGGTGTCCCTGTCGCTGTCCGCAGTCCACCGCCGGAGGGGGGCGGGGCAACGGCCGGGCAGCGTCTGGGCGGCGGCGGGCGCGCGCTGCGCGCGCGAGGAGAGGAGCGCGCGGCTGCTGGGCCGCCGTCCTGGGAGGCGTGGGAGGCGTCGGCGAGCCGCGCCTGCCTGCCCAGAGCCGAGCCCGGCGGAGGCCGGCCGCGCTGTGCTGCTCCCTCCCGGGCCGGGCTCGTCCGTTCCCCCGGCGTCCGTGGACGCCGCTCCGTGTCCCCGCTGGGCACAGCAGCCCGGGCCCTCCTCGGCCACGGCCGCTAGCCTGAGGAGGCCCCTCCTTCAGCTCCCGCTCTTCCTGCTCGCCGGACACGGACGACGGGGTCGCCCGCGAAGACGATTCCATCTGAGAGAGGTACCTGGGGGGCGTGGGCCTGGGCGCTGGTGGGAGGCGAGCGTGTCCCTGAGGAATAGGCTTGTGCGCCAAGAGGTGCCCGTCAGGTCGCGGGACAGCTGTGCGGCGCGGGGAGCGAGGGGGTCTCTTCGTGCGCTTCAGGCGTTCGTGGAACGGGCGGTGTGTGCCGGGCACGGGGCCCGCCTGGGCATGCGGTGCCCGGGAGTCGGGCGCTGAAGCGCCCCCCGTGGTCTTGGCTTCTCGGAAGGACAGACGCCAAGTCGATAAGGACACTGGTCTCGAGGCGTTCTGAGGAGTGCGGGTCTCCCTCTTTTCGAGGCTACGTTCCGTTGGGGTTTTCACGAAGCCTGTTGTGGCCCTGAAGCTCAGGCCGGTTCAGGGGAAGTGGCCTGTCGAGGGCCACACAATATTTGTGTGCAGAGCCAGTGCTTTCCAAAGCCCTTGACTGTGCAGAAGTCTACCTGTTAGGGGTGCAGTGGGGGCTGTCCGGGGAGCGTGGTGAGCACAGGTATGTGCCCCACACTTGAAAGTATGGAAGAGAAAGCGTGAGGCTGGAGGGTGCTCCGTTCGTTCCCTCCTTCCACAGAAAGTCTGGAGAGTTGACTTTGGGACAAGTCCTTCCTTTCCTCTGGTCGGTGCGTGTTCAGTGGCCTGGACACTTGGTGAGCAGGACTGACAGGGTGTTTGACGTACTGGACCTCACAGCCCGGTTGGAAAGGACAGACAGGCAGCAACCAATTGCCTAGGAGATACGTAAAGGCAATTTTGTGTTGAGTGTTGAGAACTACGGCATTTCCTGTTAGCCTTTGTGACTCAGGCAGTGATGTGGAAGCTGAGAGCAGATGCCTAAAAGACAAGGAGGACTTGTGCGGGAGAGTGTTGGGACAGGGCACGGGAGGAGTATGGCCTGTCAGAGGAGCTGAAAGAATGCCCTGGAGACTGGGGCCGCCGCGTAGGGACTGTAGGGTGGGGAAAACAAAACTTTTCGATTGAGGCTGGCGCTTTCTGTAGGTTTTTGGAGACTGAGCGTGGTGATTCAGAACGTGGCCTCTGGAGCCAGACTCTGTCACATGGGTCCTGGCTCTGCCACCTACGGGCTGTGTGAACTTGGGCAAGTTACTGTACCATTCTGTGTGTCAGTTTCCTGATCTGTAAAACGGGGATGATTATCATACGCACTCCATAGGTGAGTGTAAAGGTGAGAGGATATTTCATATCCGTAAAGTACTTAGAGCAGTGTCTGGCCTTTAGTAGGCGTTAGTAGTGGTTGATTAAAGAAATGGCTAAATGCATACCTAAGTATTCAAGGCTTGGAGGCTGTCCCTGGTGAAACGTGTGAACTTGAATGGATTACACCCAACTTTGTTTTGTTTCCTTTCCGGCTTGCAGTTGCTACTGACCGCATCTGCAGCACTGTGGAATTAGAAATAATCTGCCTCGACTTGGCTGCTCTTGGTAAAACAATCTAATGCTGTCCAAATTATCCCAGGGAAATAAAAGCCTTTTCAGTAGCATAGTAGGGTTAGGCTTATTTAATATGTATTGTTTATATTGGTTTGTTTAGTGTTTGTTGGTGACTTTGTGTTCGTTTTTTTTTTTTTTTTTGGCAAAGCTGCTCGGTCAAACAAGGCAGATTAGCTAGGAAATGGTTCAGACCCAGAGAAAAGTAGAGAGTCGTGTAAGCAGAGCACGCCTTTCCTTGACTCTCTGTCGAGAGCTTTTGTGATTGCAGCTGCTCTCTGCCTCAGACACGGTGCCCTCTGCGTGTGCAGTCATCTAAACAGTGCAGGGTCTGGGACCGTGGAGAATCCAAGGCAGTAGAGTCATGCTTTGCTTAACAGTGGGGATGAGTTCTGAGGAGTGTGTCATGGTCAGGCAATCTCGAGACTGTGCAAACACCACGGAGTTCCTAAACCTGGATGGCAGAGCCTCCTACACACCTAGGCCATGTGGGACTAATCTGATGGGACCCCCGTTGTTGACTGAAACGTCCCGATGTAGGGCATGACTGTACTTCCCAACTCCAAGGGCACGGAAGTGTAGCCTGTGGGGCTTTGGAAAAGAACAGAGACGCTCAAGGCCTACTCTGGACCCACTGACTCAGAATCTACTGGGATAGGTCCCGCCTTTAAAGACCAGACGTAGTCCTCCTCTGCAGACATCTCATCAACGGTTTTTCACGCTGGGTTTTCCCTCATCTGAGAAAACAGGCCAAGAGATTGTGAGGATCCATAATTAGTGTTTTAAGACATTTGGCAGGACTCAGTGTTTTTCACGTTCTGTGATACTGGGATCTGCATCTCCACCGTAATGTGTTAAACCTTGAAATCTTGTCCAAAAGTCATGTCATTACCTAGAGAATCCTTCTGTGAATGCCAGGCAGATTGCCATCTTTCTGCTTCCGCCTGCTCACCTTTCCAATGGGGAGAATAACGGTAACCTACCTTTTGGAGGTGAGGATTGAATGAGACAGTTGGTGCAAAGCAGTGGGCACAGGATCTGGCACAAAGTGAAGCCTTCAAGAAATTATGATTACAGTAGTTTTGATTTCCCTCCAGTCGGAATAGAGTTTAGTTGAAGTTAGTGGCTGTGGCACAGCTGTGTCTCAGGCTGGTGTCTGCCGCCCTGAGCTAAGCCATAAAAATCCCTGGAATAACTTTTCAAAAGCCTGTTAGCCTCTTGAGCCTCCTACACGTCTTTATTTTATTTTATTTTATTTTATGTTATTTTATTTTATTTTATTTTATGTTATTTTATTGCAGTAACAGTGGATTCTAAGATGATATAGCTTTCAGATGTACGTTGTAATATATTTCGAATTCTGTGTAGATTACATGGGTGTTCACCACCCGAAAACTAATTATAGTCGGTCACCTCACATGTGAGCCTCATCGCCCCTTTGGCTCTCTCCCCTCCCCCTCCCCCTATGGTAACCAGCAATCCAATCTCCTTTGCTCTGTGTGCGTTTGTCGTTGTTTTTATCTTCTCCTTATGAGTGAGATCACACGGTGTCTGGAGTTTGACTTTCTCCCTCTGATTTATTTCGCTTCACATAATACCCTCAAGGTCCCTCCACGTTGTCGCAAATGGTCGGATCTCATCATTTCTTAGGGCCGAGTAGCATTCCATTGTGTATACATACCACATCTTCTTCATCCATTCTTCCCCTGATGGGCACCTAGGTTGCTTCCAAGTTCTGGCTGTTGTGAATAATGCTGCAGTGAACCTAGGGGTGCATGTGTCTTTCTGCATTGGTGTTTTCAAGTTCTTTGGATGAATAGCCAGCAGTGGGCTAGCTGGATCATACACATGGTAGATGTATTCTTAGTTTTCTGAGGATACTCCATACTGCTTTCCATAGTTGGCTGCACCAGTCTGCCCTCCCGCCAGCAGTGCAGGAGAGTTCCCTTCTCTCCACATCCTCTCCGACACTTGTCTCTTGTCTTGTTAATGAGAGCCATTCTGACCAGAGTAAGGTGACATCTCCTTGTAGTTGTGATTTGCATTTCTCTGATCGCTAATGATGTTGAGTCCCTTTCCATATGCCTGTTGGCCATCCGTATACCTTCTTTGGAGAAATCACTGCTCAGATCTTTTGCCCGCCTTTTTAATTGGGTTGTTGATTTCTTTTGCTGTTGAGATGTATGAGTTCTTTCTGTGTTTTGGATATTAAGCCCTTATCCGATATAGGGTTTGCAAGAATCTTCTCCCCAGTTGTTAGGTTGTGTTTTGGTTTTGTGGATGGTTTCCTTTGCGGTGCAGAGGATTTTTTTTGACTTTGATGTAGTCCCATTTGTTCACTTTGTATTTTGTTTCCATTGCCCAGTCAGACGTGGTACTTGAAAATAGGCTGCTAAGACTGATGTCAAAGAGCCTACTGCCTATGTTTTCTTGTAGAGGTTGCATGGTTTCGGGTCTGACATTCAAGTAAAAGCGGAGGGAGGAGGCTGCAGTTCCCCGAGAGCGAGCGTAGCGGGGACCCTGCGTCCCTGTCAGCGCACCTTCCCGCTCCGCGAAGGTCCGAAGCGTGCGGGCGGGGCCGCAGGAGTTGTCCCAGGAGGGTGTCCCTGTCGCTGTCCGCAGTCCACCGCCGGAGGGGGGCGGGGCAACGGCCGGGCAGCGTCTGGGCGGCGGCGGGCGCGCGCGCGCGCGAGGAGAGGAGCGCGCGGCTGCTGGGCCGCCGTCCTGGGAGGCGTGGGAGGCGTCGGCGAGCCGCGCCTGCCTGCCCAGAGCCGAGCCCGGCGGAGGCCGGCCGCGCTGTGCTGCTCCCTCCCGGGCCGGGCTCGTCCGTTCCCCCGGCGTCCGTGGACGCCGCTCCGTGTCCCCGCTGGGCACAGCAGCCCGGGCCCTCCTCGGCCACGGCCGCTAGCCTGAGGAGGCCCTCCTTCAGCTCCCGCTCTTCCTGCTCGCCGGACACGGACGACGGGGTCGCCCGCGAAGACGATTCCATCTGAGAGAGGTACCTGGGGGGCGTGGGCCTGGGCGCTGGTGGGAGGCGAGCGTGTCCCTGAGGAATAGGCTTGTGCGCCAAGAGGTGCCCGTCAGGTCGCGGGACAGCTGTGCGGCGCGGGGAGCGAGGGGGTCTCTTCGTGCGCTTCAGGCGTTCGTGGAACGGGCGGTGTGTGCCGGGCACGGGGCCCGCCTGGGCATGCGGTGCCCGGGAGTCGGGCGCTGAAGCGCCCCCCGTGGTCTTGGCTTCTCGGAAGGACAGACGCCAAGTCGATAAGGACACTGGTCTCGAGGCGTTCTGAGGAGTGCGGGTCTCCCTCTTTTCGAGGCTACGTTCCGTTGGGGTTTTCACGAAGCCTGTTGTGGCCCTGAAGCTCAGGCCGGTTCAGGGGAAGTGGCCTGTCGAGGGCCACACAATATTTGTGTGCAGAGCCAGTGCTTTCCAAAGCCCTTGACTGTGCAGAAGTCTACCTGTTAGGGGTGCAGTGGGGGCTGTCCGGGGAGCGTGGTGAGCACAGGTATGTGCCCCACACTTGAAAGTATGGAAGAGAAAGCGTGAGGCTGGAGGGTGCTCCGTTCGTTCCCTCCTTCCACAGAAAGTCTGGAGAGTTGACTTTGGGACAAGTCCTTCCTTTCCTCTGGTCGGTGCGTGTTCAGTGGCCTGGACACTTGGTGAGCAGGACTGACAGGGTGTTTGACGTACTGGACCTCACAGCCCGGTTGGAAAGGACAGACAGGCAGCAACCAATTGCCTAGGAGATACGTAAAGGCAATTTTGTGTTGAGTGTTGAGAACTACGGCATTTCCTGTTAGCCTTTGTGACTCAGGCAGTGATGTGGAAGCTGAGAGCAGATGCCTAAAAGACAAGGAGGACTTGTGCGGGAGAGTGTTGGGACAGGGCACGGGAGGAGTATGGCCTGTCAGAGGAGCTGAAAGAATGCCCTGGAGACTGGGGCCGCCGCGTAGGGACTGTAGGGTGGGGAAAACAAAACTTTTCGATTGAGGCTGGCGCTTTCTGTAGGTTTTTGGAGACTGAGCGTGGTGATTCAGAACGTGGCCTCTGGAGCCAGACTCTGTCACATGGGTCCTGGCTCTGCCACCTACGGGCTGTGTGAACTTGGGCAAGTTACTGTACCATTCTGTGTGTCAGTTTCCTGATCTGTAAAACGGGGATGATTATCATACGCACTCCATAGGTGAGTGTAAAGGTGAGAGGATATTTCATATCCGTAGAGTACTTAGAGCAGTGTCTGGCCTTTAGTAGGCGTTAGTAGTGGTTGATTAAAGAAATGGCTAAATGCATACCTAAGTATTCAAGGCTTGGAGGCTGTCCCTGGTGAAACGTGTGAACTTGAATGGATTACACCCAACTTTGTTTTGTTTCCTTTCCGGCTTGCAGTTGCTACTGACCGCATCTGCAGCACTGTGGAATTAGAAATAATCTGCCTCGACTTGGCTGCTCTTGGTAAAACAATCTAATGCTGTCCAAATTATCCCAGGGAAATAAAAGCCTTTTCAGTAGCATAGTAGGGTTAGGCTTATTTAATATGTATTGTTTATATTGGTTTGTTTAGTGTTTGTTGGTGACTTTGTGTTCGTTTTTTTTTTTTTTTTTTGGCAAAGCTGCTCGGTCAAACAAGGCAGATTAGCTAGGAAATGGTTCAGACCCAGAGAAAAGTAGAGAGTCGTGTAAGCAGAGCACGCCTTTCCTTGACTCTCTGTCGAGAGCTATTGTGATTGCAGCTGCTCTCTGCCTCAGACACGGTGCCCTCTGCGTGTGCAGTCATCTAAACAGTGCAGGGTCTGGGACCGTGGAGAATCCAAGGCAGTAGAGTCATGCTTTGCTTAACAGTGGGGATGAGTTCTGAGGAGTGTGTCATGGTCAGGCAATCTCGAGACTGTGCAAACACCACGGAGTTCCTAAACCTGGATGGCAGAGCCTCCTACACACCTAGGCCATGTGGGACTAATCTGATGGGACCCCCGTTGTTGACTGAAACGTCCCGATGTAGGGCATGACTGTACTTCCCAACTCCAAGGGCACGGAAGTGTAGCCTGTGGGGCTTTGGAAAAGAACAGAGACGCTCAAGGCCTACTCTGGACCCACTGACTCAGAATCTACTGGGATAGGTCCCGCCTTTAAAGACCAGACGTAGTCCTCCTCTGCAGACATCTCATCAACGGTTTTTCACGCTGGGTTTTCCCTCATCTGAGAAAACAGGCCAAGAGATTGTGAGGATCCATAATTAGTGTTTTAAGACATTTGGCAGGACTCAGTGTTTTTCACGTTCTGTGATACTGGGATCTGCATCTCCACCGTAATGTGTTAAACCTTGAAATCTTGTCCAAAAGTCATGTCATTACCTAGAGAATCCTTCTGTGAATGCCAGGCAGATTGCCATCTTTCTGCTTCCGCCTGCTCACCTTTCCAATGGGGAGAATAACGGTAACCTACCTTTTGGAGGTGAGGATTGAATGAGACAGTTGGTGCAAAGCAGTGGGCACAGGATCTGGCACAAAGTGAAGCCTTCAAGAAATTATGATTACAGTAGTTTTGATTTCCCTCCAGTCGGAATAGAGTTTAGTTGAAGTTAGTGGCTGTGGCACAGCTGTGTCTCAGGCTGGTGTCTGCCGCCCTGAGCTAAGCCATAAAAATCCCTGGAATAACTTTTCAAAAGCCTGTTAGCCTCTTGAGCCTCCTACACGTCTTTATTTTATTTTATTTTATTTTATGTTATTTTATTTTATTTTATTTTATGTTATTTTATTGCAGTAACAGTGGATTCTAAGATGATATAGCTTTCAGATGTACGTTGTAATATATTTCGAATTCTGTGTAGATTACATGGGTGTTCACCACCCGAAAACTAATTATAGTCGGTCACCTCACATGTGAGCCTCATCGCCCCTTTGGCTCTCTCCCCTCCCCCCTCCCCCTATGGTAACCAGCAATCCAATCTCCTTTGCTCTGTGTGCGTTTGTCGTTGTTTTTATCTTCTCCTTATGAGTGAGATCACACGGTGTCTGGAGTTTGACTTTCTCCCTCTGATTTATTTCGCTTCACATAATACCCTCAAGGTCCCTCCACGTTGTCGCAAATGGTCGGATCTCATCATTTCTTAGGGCCGAGTAGCATTCCATTGTGTATACATACCACATCTTCTTCATCCATTCTTCCCCTGATGGGCACCTAGGTTGCTTCCAAGTTCTGGCTGTTGTGAATAATGCTGCAGTGAACCTAGGGGTGCATGTGTCTTTCTGCATTGGTGTTTTCAAGTTCTTTGGATGAATAGCCAGCAGTGGGCTAGCTGGATCATACACATGGTAGATGTATTCTTAGTTTTCTGAGGATACTCCATACTGCTTTCCATAGTTGGCTGCACCAGTCTGCCCTCCCGCCAGCAGTGCAGGAGAGTTCCCTTCTCTCCACATCCTCTCCGACACTTGTCTCTTGTCTTGTTAATGAGAGCCATTCTGACCAGAGTAAGGTGACATCTCCTTGTAGTTGTGATTTGCATTTCTCTGATCGCTAATGATGTTGAGTCCCTTTCCATATGCCTGTTGGCCATCCGTATACCTTCTTTGGAGAAATCACTGCTCAGATCTTTTGCCCGCCTTTTTAATTGGGTTGTTGATTTCTTTTGCTGTTGAGATGTATGAGTTCTTTCTGTGTTTTGGATATTAAGCCCTTATCCGATATAGGGTTTGCAAGAATCTTCTCCCCAGTTGTTAGGTTGTGTTTTGGTTTTGTGGATGGTTTCCTTTGCGGTGCAGAGGATTTTTTTTGACTTTGATGTAGTCCCATTTGTTCACTTTGTATTTTGTTTCCATTGCCCAGTCAGACGTGGTACTTGAAAATAGGCTGCTAAGACTGATGTCAAAGAGCCTACTGCCTATGTTTTCTTGTAGAGGTTGCATGGTTTCGGGTCTGACATTCAAGTAAAAGCGGAGGGAGGAGGCTGCAGTTCCCCGAGAGCGAGCGTAGCGGGGACCCTGCGTCCCTGTCAGCGCACCTTCCCGCTCCGC
Organism: Equus caballus; assembly: GCF_041296265.1. Classification (NCBI taxonomy): domain Eukaryota; kingdom Metazoa; phylum Chordata; class Mammalia; order Perissodactyla; family Equidae; genus Equus; species Equus caballus. The sequence continues at coordinate 23,692 of NW_027222307.1, forward strand.
GAAGGTCCGAAGCGTGCGGGCGGGGCCGCAGGAGTTGTCCCAGGAGGGTGTCCCTGTCGCTGTCCGCAGTCCACCGCCGGAGGGGGGCGGGGCAACGGCCGGGCAGCGTCTGGGCGGCGGCGGGCGCGCGCGCGCGCGAGGAGAGGAGCGCGCGGCTGCTGGGCCGCCGTCCTGGGAGGCGTGGGAGGCGTCGGCGAGCCGCGCCTGCCTGCCCAGAGCCGAGCCCGGCGGAGGCCGGCCGCGCTGTGCTGCTCCCTCCCGGGCCGGGCTCGTCCGTTCCCCCGGCGTCCGTGGACGCCGCTCCGTGTCCCCGCTGGGCACAGCAGCCCGGGCCCTCCTCGGCCACGGCCGCTAGCCTGAGGAGGCCCTCCTTCAGCTCCCGCTCTTCCTGCTCGCCGGACACGGACGACGGGGTCGCCCGCGAAGACGATTCCATCTGAGAGAGGTACCTGGGGGGCGTGGGCCTGGGCGCTGGTGGGAGGCGAGCGTGTCCCTGAGGAATAGGCTTGTGCGCCAAGAGGTGCCCGTCAGGTCGCGGGACAGCTGTGCGGCGCGGGGAGCGAGGGGGTCTCTTCGTGCGCTTCAGGCGTTCGTGGAACGGGCGGTGTGTGCCGGGCACGGGGCCCGCCTGGGCATGCGGTGCCCGGGAGTCGGGCGCTGAAGCGCCCCCCGTGGTCTTGGCTTCTCGGAAGGACAGACGCCAAGTCGATAAGGACACTGGTCTCGAGGCGTTCTGAGGAGTGCGGGTCTCCCTCTTTTCGAGGCTACGTTCCGTTGGGGTTTTCACGAAGCCTGTTGTGGCCCTGAAGCTCAGGCCGGTTCAGGGGAAGTGGCCTGTCGAGGGCCACACAATATTTGTGTGCAGAGCCAGTGCTTTCCAAAGCCCTTGACTGTGCAGAAGTCTACCTGTTAGGGGTGCAGTGGGGGCTGTCCGGGGAGCGTGGTGAGCACAGGTATGTGCCCCACACTTGAAAGTATGGAAGAGAAAGCGTGAGGCTGGAGGGTGCTCCGTTCGTTCCCTCCTTCCACAGAAAGTCTGGAGAGTTGACTTTGGGACAAGTCCTTCCTTTCCTCTGGTCGGTGCGTGTTCAGTGGCCTGGACACTTGGTGAGCAGGACTGACAGGGTGTTTGACGTACTGGACCTCACAGCCCGGTTGGAAAGGACAGACAGGCAGCAACCAATTGCCTAGGAGATACATAAAGGCAATTTTGTGTTGAGTGTTGAGAACTACGGCATTTCCTGTTAGCCTTTGTGACTCAGGCAGTGATGTGGAAGCTGAGAGCAGATGCCTAAAAGACAAGGAGGACTTGTGCGGGAGAGTGTTGGGACAGGGCACGGGAGGAGTATGGCCTGTCAGAGGAGCTGAAAGAATGCCCTGGAGACTGGGGCCGCCGCGTAGGGACTGTAGGGTGGGGAAAACAAAACTTTTCGATTGAGGCTGGCGCTTTCTGTAGGTTTTTGGAGACTGAGCGTGGTGATTCAGAACGTGGCCTCTGGAGCCAGACTCTGTCACATGGGTCCTGGCTCTGCCACCTACGGGCTGTGTGAACTTGGGCAAGTTACTGTACCATTCTGTGTGTCAGTTTCCTGATCTGTAAAACGGGGATGATTATCATACGCACTCCATAGGTGAGTGTAAAGGTGAGAGGATATTTCATATCCGTAGAGTACTTAGAGCAGTGTCTGGCCTTTAGTAGGCGTTAGTAGTGGTTGATTAAAGAAATGGCTAAATGCATACCTAAGTATTCAAGGCTTGGAGGCTGTCCCTGGTGAAACGTGTGAACTTGAATGGATTACACCCAACTTTGTTTTGTTTCCTTTCCGGCTTGCAGTTGCTACTGACCGCATCTGCAGCACTGTGGAATTAGAAATAATCTGCCTCGACTTGGCTGCTCTTGGTAAAACAATCTAATGCTGTCCAAATTATCCCAGGGAAATAAAAGCCTTTTCAGTAGCATAGTAGGGTTAGGCTTATTTAATATGTATTGTTTATATTGTTTGTTTAGTGTTTGTTGGTGACTTTGTGTTCGTTTTTTTTTTTTTTTTTGGCAAAGCTGCTCGGTCAAACAAGGCAGATTAGCTAGGAAATGGTTCAGACCCAGAGAAAAGTAGAGAGTCGTGTAAGCAGAGCACGCCTTTCCTTGACTCTCTGTCGAGAGCTTTTGTGATTGCAGCTGCTCTCTGCCTCAGACACGGTGCCCTCTGCGTGTGCAGTCATCTAAACAGTGCAGGGTCTGGGACCGTGGAGAATCCAAGGCAGTAGAGTCATGCTTTGCTTAACAGTGGGGATGAGTTCTGAGGAGTGTGTCATGGTCAGGCAATCTCGAGACTGTGCAAACACCACGGAGTTCCTAAACCTGGATGGCAGAGCCTCCTACACACCTAGGCCATATGGGACTAATCTGATGGGACCCCCGTTGTTGACTGAAACGTCCCGATGTAGGGCATGACTGTACTTCCCAACTCCAAGGGCACGGAAGTGTAGCCTGTGGGGCTTTGGAAAAGAACAGAGACGCTCAAGGCCTACTCTGGACCCACTGACTCAGAATCTACTGGGATAGGTCCCGCCTTTAAAGACCAGACGTAGTCCTCCTCTGCAGACATCTCATCAACGGTTTTTCACGCTGGGTTTTCCCTCATCTGAGAAAACAGGCCAAGAGATTGTGAGGATCCATAATTAGTGTTTTAAGACATTTGGCAGGACTCAGTGTTTTTCACGTTCTGTGATACTGGGATCTGCATCTCCACCGTAATGTGTTAAACCTTGAAATCTTGTCCAAAAGTCATGTCATTACCTAGAGAATCCTTCTGTGAATGCCAGGCAGATTGCCATCTTTCTGCTTCCGCCTGCTCACCTTTCCAATGGGGAGAATAACGGTAACCTACCTTTTGGAGGTGAGGATTGAATGAGACAGTTGGTGCAAAGCAGTGGGCACAGGATCTGGCACAAAGTGAAGCCTTCAAGAAATTATGATTACAGTAGTTTTGATTTCCCTCCAGTCGGAATAGAGTTTAGTTGAAGTTAGTGGCTGTGGCACAGCTGTGTCTCAGGCTGGTGTCTGCCGCCCTGAGCTAAGCCATAAAAATCCCTGGAATAACTTTTCAAAAGCCTGTTAGCCTCTTGAGCCTCCTACACGTCTTTATTTTATTTTATTTTATTTTATGTTATTTTATTTTATTTTATTTTATGTTATTTTATTGCAGTAACAGTGGATTCTAAGATGATATAGCTTTCAGATGTACGTTGTAATATATTTCGAATTCTGTGTAGATTACATGGGTGTTCACCACCCGAAAACTAATTATAGTCGGTCACCTCACATGTGAGCCTCATCGCCCCTTTGGCTCTCTCCCCTCCCCCCTCCCCCTATGGTAACCAGCAATCCAATCTCCTTTGCTCTGTGTGCGTTTGTCGTTGTTTTTATCTTCTCCTTATGAGTGAGATCACACGGTGTCTGGAGTTTGACTTTCTCCCTCTGATTTATTTCGCTTCACATAATACCCTCAAGGTCCCTCCACGTTGTCGCAAATGGTCGGATCTCATCATTTCTTAGGGCCGAGTAGCATTCCATTGTGTATACATACCACATCTTCTTCATCCATTCTTCCCCTGATGGGCACCTAGGTTGCTTCCAAGTTCTGGCTGTTGTGAATAATGCTGCAGTGAACCTAGGGGTGCATGTGTCTTTCTGCATTGGTGTTTTCAAGTTCTTTGGATGAATAGCCAGCAGTGGGCTAGCTGGATCATACACATGGTAGATGTATTCTTAGTTTTCTGAGGATACTCCATACTGCTTTCCATAGTTGGCTGCACCAGTCTGCCCTCCCGCCAGCAGTGCAGGAGAGTTCCCTTCTCTCCACATCCTCTCCGACACTTGTCTCTTGTCTTGTTAATGAGAGCCATTCTGACCAGAGTAAGGTGACATCTCCTTGTAGTTGTGATTTGCATTTCTCTGATCGCTAATGATGTTGAGTCCCTTTCCATATGCCTGTTGGCCATCCGTATACCTTCTTTGGAGAAATCACTGCTCAGATCTTTTGCCCGCCTTTTTAATTGGGTTGTTGATTTCTTTTGCTGTTGAGATGTATGAGTTCTTTCTGTGTTTTGGATATTAAGCCCTTATCCGATATAGGGTTTGCAAGAATCTTCTCCCCAGTTGTTAGGTTGTGTTTTGGTTTTGTGGATGGTTTCCTTTGCGGTGCAGAGGATTTTTTTTGACTTTGATGTAGTCCCATTTGTTCACTTTGTATTTTGTTTCCATTGCCCAGTCAGACGTGGTACTTGAAAATAGGCTGCTAAGACTGATGTCAAAGAGCCTACTGCCTATGTTTTCTTGTAGAGGTTGCATGGTTTCGGGTCTGACATTCAAGTAAAAGCGGAGGGAGGAGGCTGCAGTTCCCCGAGAGCGAGCGTAGCGGGGACCCTGCGTCCCTGTCAGCGCACCTTCCCGCTCCGCGAAGGTCCGAAGCGTGCGGGCGGGGCCGCAGGAGTTGTCCCAGGAGGGTTGTCCCTGTCGCTGTCCGCAGTCCACCGCCGGAGGGGGGCGGGGCAACGGCCGGGCAGCGTCTGGGCGGCGGGGCGGCGCTGCTATGCGCGCGAGGAGAGGAGCGCGCGGCTGCTGGGCCGCCGTCCTGGGAGGCGTGGGAGGCGTCGGCGAGCCGCGCCTGCCTGCCCAGAGCCGAGCCCGGCGGAGGCCGGCCGCGCTGTGCTGCTCCCTCCCGGGCCGGGCTCGTCCGTTCCCCCGGCGTCCGTGGACGCCGCTCCGTGTCCCCGCTGGGCACAGCAGCCCGGGCCCTCCTCGGCCACGGCCGCTAGCCTGAGGAGGCCCTCCTTCAGCTCCCGCTCTTCCTGCTCGCCGGACACGGACGACGGGGTCGCCCGCGAAGACGATTCCATCTGAGAGAGGTACCTGGGGGGCGTGGGCCTGGGCGCTGGTGGGAGGCGAGCGTGTCCCTGAGGAGTAGGCTTGTGCGCCAAGAGGTGCCCGTCAGGTCGCGGGACAGCTGTGCGGCGCGGGGAGCGAGGGGGTCTCTTCGTGCGCTTCAGGCGTTCGTGGAACGGGCGGTGTGTGCCGGGCACGGGGCCCGCCTGGGCATGCGGTGCCCGGGAGTCGGGCGCTGAAGCGCCCCCCGTGGTCTTGGCTTCTCGGAAGGACAGACGCCAAGTCGATAAGGACACTGGTCTCGAGGCGTTCTGAGGAGTGCGGGTCTCCCTCTTTTCGAGGCTACGTTCCGTTGGGGTTTTCACGAAGCCTGTTGTGGCCCTGAAGCTCAGGCCGGTTCAGGGGAAGTGGCCTGTCGAGGGCCACACAATATTTGTGTGCAGAGCCAGTGCTTTCCAAAGCCCTTGACTGTGCAGAAGTCTACCTGTTAGGGGTGCAGTGGGGGCTGTCCGGGGAGCGTGGTGAGCACAGGTATGTGCCCCACACTTGAAAGTATGGAAGAGAAAGCGTGAGGCTGGAGGGTGCTCCGTTCGTTCCCTCCTTCCACAGAAAGTCTGGAGAGTTGACTTTGGGACCAGTCCTTCCTTTCCTCTGGTCGGTGCGTGTTCAGTGGCCTGGACACTTGGTGAGCAGGACTGACAGGGTGTTTGACGTACTGGACCTCACAGCCCGGTTGGAAAGGACAGACAGGCAGCAACCAATTGCCTAGGAGATACGTAAAGGCAATTTTGTGTTGAGTGTTGAGAACTACGGCATTTCCTGTTAGCCTTTGTGACTCAGGCAGTGATGTGGAAGCTGAGAGCAGATGCCTAAAAGACAAGGAGGACTTGTGCGGGAGAGTGTTGGGACAGGGCACGGGAGGAGTATGGCCTGTCAGAGGAGCTGAAAGAATGCCCTGGAGACTGGGGCCGCCGCGTAGGGACTGTAGGGTGGGGAAAACAAAACTTTTCGATTGAGGCTGGCGCTTTCTGTAGGTTTTTGGAGACTGAGCGTGGTGATTCAGAACGTGGCCTCTGGAGCCAGACTCTGTCACATGGGTCCTGGCTCTGCCACCTACGGGCTGTGTGAACTTGGGCAAGTTACTGTACCATTCTGTGTGTCAGTTTCCTGATCTGTAAAACGGGGATGATTATCATACGCACTCCATAGGTGAGTGTAAAGGTGAGAGGATATTTCATATCGTAGAGTACTTAGAGCAGTGTCTGGCCTTTAGTAGGCGTTAGTAGTGGTTGATTAAAGAAATGGCTAAATGCATACCTAAGTATTCAAGGCTTGGAGGCTGTCCCTGGTGAAACGTGTGAACTTGAATGGATTACACCCAACTTTGTTTTGTTTCCTTTCCGGCTTGCAGTTGCTACTGACCGCATCTG
>NW_027222308.1:0-18338 GCF_041296265.1 Equus caballus
GCTAATCTGCCTTGTTTGACCGAGCAGCTTTGCCAAAAAAAAAAAAAAAAAACGAACACAAAGTCACCAACAAACACTAAACAAACCAATATAAACAATACATATTAAATAAGCCTAACCCTACTATGCTACTGAAAAGGCTTTTATTTCCCTGGGATAATTTGGACAGCATTAGATTGTTTTACCAAGAGCAGCCAAGTCGAGGCAGATTATTTCTAATTCCACAGTGCTGCAGATGCGGTCAGTAGCAACTGCAAGCCGGAAAGGAAACAAAACAAAGTTGGGTGTAATCCATTCAAGTTCACACGTTTCACCAGGGACAGCCTCCAAGCCTTGAATACTTAGGTATGCATTTAGCCATTTCTTTAATCAACCACTACTAACGCCTACTAAAGGCCAGACACTGCTCTAAGTACTCTACGGATATGAAATATCCTCTCACCTTTACACTCACCTATGGAGTGCGTATGATAATCATCCCCGTTTTACAGATCAGGAAACTGACACACAGAATGGTACAGTAACTTGCCCAAGTTCACACAGCCCGTAGGTGGCAGAGCCAGGACCCATGTGACAGAGTCTGGCTCCAGAGGCCACGTTCTGAATCACCACGCTCAGTCTCCAAAAACCTACAGAAAGCGCCAGCCTCAATCGAAAAGTTTTGTTTTCCCCACCCTACAGTCCCTACGCGGCGGCCCCAGTCTCCAGGGCATTCTTTCAGCTCCTCTGACAGGCCATACTCCTCCCGTGCCCTGTCCCAACACTCTCCCGCACAAGTCCTCCTTGTCTTTTAGGCATCTGCTCTCAGCTTCCACATCACTGCCTGAGTCACAAAGGCTAACAGGAAATGCCGTAGTTCTCAACACTCAACACAAAATTGCCTTTATGTATCTCCTAGGCAATTGGTTGCTGCCTGTCTGTCCTTTCCAACCGGGCTGTGAGGTCCAGTACGTCAAACACCCTGTCAGTCCTGCTCACCAAGTGTCCAGGCCACTGAACACGCACCGACCAGAGGAAAGGAAGGACTGGTCCCAAAGTCAACTCTCCAGACTTTCTGTGGAAGGAGGGAACGAACGGAGCACCCTCCAGCCTCACGCTTTCTCTTCCATACTTTCAAGTGTGGGGCACATACCTGTGCTCACCACGCTCCCCGGACAGCCCCCACTGCACCCCTAACAGGTAGACTTCTGCACAGTCAAGGGCTTTGGAAAGCACTGGCTCTGCACACAAATATTGTGTGGCCCTCGACAGGCCACTTCCCCTGAACCGGCCTGAGCTTCAGGGCCACAACAGGCTTCGTGAAAACCCCAACGGAACGTAGCCTCGAAAAGAGGGAGACCCGCACTCCTCAGAACGCCTCGAGACCAGTGTCCTTATCGACTTGGCGTCTGTCCTTCCGAGAAGCCAAGACCACGGGGGGCGCTTCAGCGCCCGACTCCCGGGCACCGCATGCCCAGGCGGGCCCCGTGCCCGGCACACACCGCCCGTTCCACGAACGCCTGAAGCGCACGAAGAGACCCCCTCGCTCCCCGCGCCGCACAGCTGTCCCGCGACCTGACGGGCACCTCTTGGCGCACAAGCCTATTCCTCAGGGACACGCTCGCCTCCCACCAGCGCCCAGGCCCACGCCCCCCAGGTACCTCTCTCAGATGGAATCGTCTTCGCGGGCGACCCCGTCGTCCGTGTCCGGCGAGCAGGAAGAGCGGGAGCTGAAGGAGGGCCTCCTCAGGCTAGCGGCCGTGGCCGAGGAGGGCCCGGGCTGCTGTGCCCAGCGGGGACACGGAGCGGCGTCCACGGACGCCGGGGGAACGGACGAGCCCGGCCCGGGAGGGAGCAGCACAGCGCGGCCGGCCTCCGCCGGGCTCGGCTCTGGGCAGGCAGGCGCGGCTCGCCGACGCCTCCCACGCCTCCCAGGACGGCGGCCCAGCAGCCGCGCGCTCCTCTCCTCGCGCGCGCGCGCGCCCGCCGCCGCCCAGACGCTGCCCGGCCGTTGCCCCGCCCCCCTCCGGCGGTGGACTGCGGACAGCGACAGGGACACCCTCCTGGGACAACTCCTGCGGCCCCGCCCGCACGCTTCGGACCTTCGCGGAGCGGGAAGGTGCGCTGACAGGGACGCAGGGTCCCCGCTACGCTCGCTCTCGGGGAACTGCAGCCTCCTCCCTCCGCTTTTACTTGAATGTCAGACCCGAAACCATGCAACCTCTACAAGAAAACATAGGCAGTAGGCTCTTTGACATCAGTCTTAGCAGCCTATTTTCAAGTACCACGTCTGACTGGGCAATGGAAACAAAATACAAAGTGAACAAATGGGACTACATCAAAGTCAAAAAAAATCCTCTGCACCGCAAAGGAAACCATCCACAAAACCAAAACACAACCTAACAACTGGGGAGAAGATTCTTGCAAACCCTATATCGGATAAGGGCTTAATATCCAAAACACAGAAAGAACTCATACATCTCAACAGCAAAAGAAATCAACAACCCAATTAAAAAGGCGGGCAAAAGATCTGAGCAGTGATTTCTCCAAAGAAGGTATACGGATGGCCAACAGGCATATGGAAAGGGACTCAACATCATTAGCGATCAGAGAAATGCAAATCACAACTACAAGGAGATGTCACCTTACTCTGGTCAGAATGGCTCTCATTAACAAGACAAGAGACAAGTGTCGGAGAGGATGTGGAGAGAAGGGAACTCTCCTGCACTGCTGGCGGGAGGGCAGACTGGTGCAGCCAACTATGGAAAGCAGTATGGAGTATCCTCAGAAAACTAAGAATACATCTACCATGTGTATGATCCAGCTAGCCCACTGCTGGCTATTCATCCAAAGAACTTGAAAACACCAATGCAGAAAGACACATGCACCCCTAGGTTCACTGCAGCATTATTCACAACAGCCAGAACTTGGAAGCAACCTAGGTGCCCATCAGGGGAAGAATGGATGAAGAAGATGTGGTATGTATACACAATGGAATGCTACTCGGCCCTAAGAAATGATGAGATCCGACCATTTGCGACAACGTGGAGGGACCTTGAGGGTATTATGTGAAGCGAAATAAATCAGAGGGAGAAAGTCAAACTCCAGACACCGTGTGATCTCACTCATAAGGAGAAGATAAAAACAACGACAAACGCACACAGAGCAAAGGAGATTGGATTGCTGGTTACCATAGGGGGAGGGGGGAGGGGAGAGAGCCAAAGGGGCGATGAGGCTCACATGTGAGGTGACCGACTATAATTAGTTTTCGGGTGGTGAACACCCATGTAATCTACACAGAATTCGAAATATATTACAACGTACATCTGAAAGCTATATCATCTTAGAATCCACTGTTACTGCAATAAAATAACATAAAATAAAATAAAATAAAATAACATAAAATAAAATAAAATAAAATAAAGACGTGTAGGAGGCTCAAGAGGCTAACAGGCTTTTGAAAAGTTATTCCAGGGATTTTTATGGCTTAGCTCAGGGCGGCAGACACCAGCCTGAGACACAGCTGTGCCACAGCCACTAACTTCAACTAAACTCTATTCCGACTGGAGGGAAATCAAAACTACTGTAATCATAATTTCTTGAAGGCTTCACTTTGTGCCAGATCCTGTGCCCACTGCTTTGCACCAACTGTCTCATTCAATCCTCACCTCCAAAAGGTAGGTTACCGTTATTCTCCCCATTGGAAAGGTGAGCAGGCGGAAGCAGAAAGATGGCAATCTGCCTGGCATTCACAGAAGGATTCTCTAGGTAATGACATGACTTTTGGACAAGATTTCAAGGTTTAACACATTACGGTGGAGATGCAGATCCCAGTATCACAGAACGTGAAAAACACTGAGTCCTGCCAAATGTCTTAAAACACTAATTATGGATCCTCACAATCTCTTGGCCTGTTTTCTCAGATGAGGGAAAACCCAGCGTGAAAAACCGTTGATGAGATGTCTGCAGAGGAGGACTACGTCTGGTCTTTAAAGGCGGGACCTATCCCAGTAGATTCTGAGTCAGTGGGTCCAGAGTAGGCCTTGAGCGTCTCTGTTCTTTTCCAAAGCCCCACAGGCTACACTTCCGTGCCCTTGGAGTTGGGAAGTACAGTCATGCCCTACATCGGGACGTTTCAGTCAACAACGGGGGTCCCATCAGATTAGTCCCACATGGCCTAGGTGTGTAGGAGGCTCTGCCATCCAGGTTTAGGAACTCCGTGGTGTTTGCACAGTCTCGAGATTGCCTGACCATGACACACTCCTCAGAACTCATCCCCACTGTTAAGCAAAGCATGACTCTACTGCCTTGGATTCTCCACGGTCCCAGACCCTGCACTGTTTAGATGACTGCACACGCAGAGGGCACCGTGTCTGAGGCAGAGAGCAGCTGCAATCACAAAAGCTCTCGACAGAGAGTCAAGGAAAGGCGTGCTCTGCTTACACGACTCTCTACTTTTCTCTGGGTCTGAACCATTTCCTAGCTAATCTGCCTTGTTTGACCGAGCAGCTTTGCCAAAAAAAAAAAAAAAAAAAAAAAAACGAACACAAAGTCACCAACAAACACTAAACAAACCAATATAAACAATACATATTAAATAAGCCTAACCCTACTATGCTACTGAAAAGGCTTTTATTTCCCTGGGATAATTTGGACAGCATTAGATTGTTTTACCAAGAGCAGCCAAGTCGAGGCAGATTATTTCTAATTCCACAGTGCTGCAGATGCGGTCAGTAGCAACTGCAAGCCGGAAAGGAAACAAAACAAAGTTGGGTGTAATCCATTCAAGTTCACACGTTTCACCAGGGACAGCCTCCAAGCCTTGAATACTTAGGTATGCATTTAGCCATTTCTTTAATCAACCACTACTAACGCCTACTAAAGGCCAGACACTGCTCTAAGTACTTTACGGATATGAAATATCCTCTCACCTTTACACTCACCTATGGAGTGCGTATGATAATCATCCCCGTTTTACAGATCAGGAAACTGACACACAGAATGGTACAGTAACTTGCCCAAGTTCACACAGCCCGTAGGTGGCAGAGCCAGGACCCATGTGACAGAGTCTGGCTCCAGAGGCCACGTTCTGAATCACCACGCTCAGTCTCCAAAAACCTACAGAAAGCGCCAGCCTCAATCGAAAAGTTTTGTTTTCCCCACCCTACAGTCCCTACGCGGCGGCCCCAGTCTCCAGGGCATTCTTTCAGCTCCTCTGACAGGCCATACTCCTCCCGTGCCCTGTCCCAACACTCTCCCGCACAAGTCCTCCTTGTCTTTTAGGCATCTGCTCTCAGCTTCCACATCACTGCCTGAGTCACAAAGGCTAACAGGAAATGCCGTAGTTCTCAACACTCAACACAAAATTGCCTTTACGTATCTCCTAGGCAATTGGTTGCTGCCTGTCTGTCCTTTCCAACCGGGCTGTGAGGTCCAGTACGTCAAACACCCTGTCAGTCCTGCTCACCAAGTGTCCAGGCCACTGAACACGCACCGACCAGAGGAAAGGAAGGACTGGTCCCAAAGTCAACTCTCCAGACTTTCTGTGGAAGGAGGGAACGAACGGAGCACCCTCCAGCCTCACGCTTTCTCTTCCATACTTTCAAGTGTGGGGCACATACCTGTGCTCACCACGCTCCCCGGACAGCCCCCACTGCACCCCTAACAGGTAGACTTCTGCACAGTCAAGGGCTTTGGAAAGCACTGGCTCTGCACACAAATATTGTGTGGCCCTCGACAGGCCACTTCCCCTGAACCGGCCTGAGCTTCAGGGCCACAACAGGCTTCGTGAAAACCCCAACGGAACGTAGCCTCGAAAAGAGGGAGACCCGCACTCCTCAGAACGCCTCGAGACCAGTGTCCTTATCGACTTGGCGTCTGTCCTTCCGAGAAGCCAAGACCACGGGGGGCGCTTCAGCGCCCGACTCCCGGGCACCGCATGCCCAGGCGGGCCCCGTGCCCGGCACACACCGCCCGTTCCACGAACGCCTGAAGCGCACGAAGAGACCCCCTCGCTCCCCGCGCCGCACAGCTGTCCCGCGACCTGACGGGCACCTCTTGGCGCACAAGCCTATTCCTCAGGGACACGCTCGCCTCCCACCAGCGCCCAGGCCCACGCCCCCCAGGTACCTCTCTCAGATGGAATCGTCTTCGCGGGCGACCCCGTCGTCCGTGTCCGGCGAGCAGGAAGAGCGGGAGCTGAAGGAGGGCCTCCTCAGGCTAGCGGCCGTGGCCGAGGAGGGCCCGGGCTGCTGTGCCCAGCGGGGACACGGAGCGGCGTCCACGGACGCCGGGGGAACGGACGAGCCCGGCCCGGGAGGGAGCAGCACAGCGCGGCCGGCCTCCGCCGGGCTCGGCTCTGGGCAGGCAGGCGCGGCTCGCCGACGCCTCCCACGCCTCCCAGGACGGCGGCCCAGCAGCCGCGCGCTCCTCTCCTCGCGCGCGCGCGCGCCCGCCGCCGCCCAGACGCTGCCCGGCCGTTGCCCCGCCCCCCTCCGGCGGTGGACTGCGGACAGCGACAGGGACACCCTCCTGGGACAACTCCTGCGGCCCCGCCCGCACGCTTCGGACCTTCGCGGAGCGGGAAGGTGCGCTGACAGGGACGCAGGGTCCCCGCTACGCTCGCTCTCGGGGAACTGCAGCCTCCTCCCTCCGCTTTTACTTGAATGTCAGACCCGAAACCATGCAACCTCTACAAGAAAACATAGGCAGTAGGCTCTTTGACATCAGTCTTAGCAGCCTATTTTCAAGTACCACGTCTGACTGGGCAATGGAAACAAAATACAAAGTGAACAAATGGGACTACATCAAAGTCAAAAAAAATCCTCTGCACCGCAAAGGAAACCATCCACAAAACCAAAACACAACCTAACAACTGGGGAGAAGATTCTTGCAAACCCTATATCGGATAAGGGCTTAATATCCAAAACACAGAAAGAACTCATACATCTCAACAGCAAAAGAAATCAACAACCCAATTAAAAAGGCGGGCAAAAGATCTGAGCAGTGATTTCTCCAAAGAAGGTATACGGATGGCCAACAGGCATATGGAAAGGGACTCAACATCATTAGCGATCAGAGAAATGCAAATCACAACTACAAGGAGATGTCACCTTACTCTGGTCAGAATGGCTCTCATTAACAAGACAAGAGACAAGTGTCGGAGAGGATGTGGAGAGAAGGGAACTCTCCTGCACTGCTGGCGGGAGGGCAGACTGGTGCAGCCAACTATGGAAAGCAGTATGGAGTATCCTCAGAAAACTAAGAATACATCTACCATGTGTATGATCCAGCTAGCCCACTGCTGGCTATTCATCCAAAGAACTTGAAAACACCAATGCAGAAAGACACATGCACCCCTAGGTTCACTGCAGCATTATTCACAACAGCCAGAACTTGGAAGCAACCTAGGTGCCCATCAGGGGAAGAATGGATGAAGAAGATGTGGTATGTATACACAATGGAATGCTACTCGGCCCTAAGAAATGATGAGATCCGACCATTTGCGACAACGTGGAGGGACCTTGAGGGTATTATGTGAAGCGAAATAAATCAGAGGGAGAAAGTCAAACTCCAGACACCGTGTGATCTCACTCATAAGGAGAAGATAAAAACAACGACAAACGCACACAGAGCAAAGGAGATTGGATTGCTGGTTACCATAGGGGGAGGGGGGAGGGGAGAGAGCCAAAGGGGCGATGAGGCTCACATGTGAGGTGACCGACTATAATTAGTTTTCGGGTGGTGAACACCATGTAATCTACACAGAATTCGAAATATATTACAACGTACATCTGAAAGCTATATCATCTTAGAATCCACTGTTACTGCAATAAAATAACATAAAATAAAATAAAATAAAATAAAATAAAATAAAATAAAATAAAATAAAGACGTGTAGGAGGCTCAAGAGGCTAACAGGCTTTTGAAAAGTTATTCCAGGGATTTTTATGGCTTAGCTCAGGGCGGCAGACACCAGCCTGAGACACAGCTGTGCCACAGCCACTAACTTCAACTAAACTCTATTCCGACTGGAGGGAAATCAAAACTACTGTAATCATAATTTCTTGAAGGCTTCACTTTGTGCCAGATCCTGTGCCCACTGCTTTGCACCAACTGTCTCATTCAATCCTCACCTCCAAAAGGTAGGTTACCGTTATTCTCCCCATTGGAAAGGCGAGCAGGCGGAAGCAGAAAGATGGCAATCTGCCTGGCATTCACAGAAGGATTCTCTAGGTAATGACATGACTTTTGGACAAGATTTCAAGGTTTAACACATTACGGTGGAGATGCAGATCCCAGTATCACAGAACGTGAAAAACACTGAGTCCTGCCAAATGTCTTAAAACACTAATTATGGATCCTCACAATCTCTTGGCCTGTTTTCTCAGATGAGGGAAAACCCAGCGTGAAAAACCGTTGATGAGATGTCTGCAGAGGAGGACTACGTCTGGTCTTTAAAGGCGGGACCTATCCCAGTAGATTCTGAGTCAGTGGGTCCAGAGTAGGCCTTGAGCGTCTCTGTTCTTTTCCAAAGCCCCACAGGCTACACTTCCGTGCCCTTGGAGTTGGGAAGTACAGTCATGCCCTACATCGGGACGTTTCAGTCAACAACGGGGGTCCCATCAGATTAGTCCCACATGGCCTAGGTGTGTAGGAGGCTCTGCCATCCAGGTTTAGGAACTCCGTGGTGTTTGCACAGTCTCGAGATTGCCTGACCATGACACACTCCTCAGAACTCATCCCCACTGTTAAGCAAAGCATGACTCTACTGCCTTGGATTCTCCACGGTCCCAGACCCTGCACTGTTTAGATGACTGCACACGCAGAGGGCACCGTGTCTGAGGCAGAGAGCAGCTGCAATCACAAAAGCTCTCGACAGAGAGTCAAGGAAAGGCGTGCTCTGCTTACACGACTCTCTACTTTTCTCTGGGTCTGAACCATTTCCTAGCTAATCTGCCTTGTTTGACCGAGCAGCTTTGCCAAAAAAAAAAAAAAAAAAAAAAAACGAACACAAAGTCACCAACAAACACTAAACAAACCAATATAAACAATACATATTAAATAAGCCTAACCCTACTATGCTACTGAAAAGGCTTTTATTTCCCTGGGATAATTTGGACAGCATTAGATTGTTTTACCAAGAGCAGCCAAGTCGAGGCAGATTATTTCTAATTCCACAGTGCTGCAGATGCGGTCAGTAGCAACTGCAAGCCGGAAAGGAAACAAAACAAAGTTGGGTGTAATCCATTCAAGTTCACACGTTTCACCAGGGACAGCCTCCAAGCCTTGAATACTTAGGTATGCATTTAGCCATTTCTTTAATCAACCACTACTAACGCCTACTAAAGGCCAGACACTGCTCTAAGTACTCTACGGATATGAAATATCCTCTCACCTTTACACTCACCTATGGAGTGCGTATGATAATCATCCCCGTTTTACAGATCAGGAAACTGACACACAGAATGGTACAGTAACTTGCCCAAGTTCACACAGCCCGTAGGTGGCAGAGCCAGGACCCATGTGACAGAGTCTGGCTCCAGAGGCCACGTTCTGAATCACCACGCTCAGTCTCCAAAAACCTACAGAAAGCGCCAGCCTCAATCGAAAAGTTTTGTTTTCCCCACCCTACAGTCCCTACGCGGCGGCCCCAGTCTCCAGGGCATTCTTTCAGCTCCTCTGACAGGCCATACTCCTCCCGTGCCCTGTCCCAACACTCTCCCGCACAAGTCCTCCTTGTCTTTTAGGCATCTGCTCTCAGCTTCCACATCACTGCCTGAGTCACAAAGGCTAACAGGAAATGCCGTAGTTCTCAACACTCAACACAAAATTGCCTTTACGTATCTCCTAGGCAATTGGTTGCTGCCTGTCTGTCCTTTCCAACCGGGCTGTGAGGTCCAGTACGTCAAACACCCTGTCAGTCCTGCTCACCAAGTGTCCAGGCCACTGAACACGCACCGACCAGAGGAAAGGAAGGACTTGTCCCAAAGTCAACTCTCCAGACTTTCTGTGGAAGGAGGGAACGAACGGAGCACCCTCCAGCCTCACGCTTTCTCTTCCATACTTTCAAGTGTGGGGCACATACCTGTGCTCACCACGCTCCCCGGACAGCCCCCACTGCACCCCTAACAGGTAGACTTCTGCACAGTCAAGGGCTTTGGAAAGCACTGGCTCTGCACACAAATATTGTGTGGCCCTCGACAGGCCACTTCCCCTGAACCGGCCTGAGCTTCAGGGCCACAACAGGCTTCGTGAAAACCCCAACGGAACGTAGCCTCGAAAAGAGGGAGACCCGCACTCCTCAGAACGCCTCGAGACCAGTGTCCTTATCGACTTGGCGTCTGTCCTTCCGAGAAGCCAAGACCACGGGGGGCGCTTCAGCGCCCGACTCCCGGGCACCGCATGCCCAGGCGGGCCCCGTGCCCGGCACACACCGCCCGTTCCACGAACGCCTGAAGCGCACGAAGAGACCCCCTCGCTCCCCGCGCCGCACAGCTGTCCCGCGACCTGACGGGCACCTCTTGGCGCACAAGCCTATTCCTCAGGGACACGCTCGCCTCCCACCAGCGCCCAGGCCCACGCCCCCCAGGTACCTCTCTCAGATGGAATCGTCTTCGCGGGCGACCCCGTCGTCCGTGTCCGGCGAGCAGGAAGAGCGGGAGCTGAAGGAGGGCCTCCTCAGGCTAGCGGCCGTGGCCGAGGAGGGCCCGGGCTGCTGTGCCCAGCGGGGACACGGAGCGGCGTCCACGGACGCCGGGGGAACGGACGAGCCCGGCCCGGGAGGGAGCAGCACAGCGCGGCCGGCCTCCGCCGGGCTCGGCTCTGGGCAGGCAGGCGCGGCTCGCCGACGCCTCCCACGCCTCCCAGGACGGCGGCCCAGCAGCCGCGCGCTCCTCTCCTCGCGCGCGCGCGCGCCCGCCGCCGCCCAGACGCTGCCCGGCCGTTGCCCCGCCCCCCTCCGGCGGTGGACTGCGGACAGCGACAGGGACACCCTCCTGGGACAACTCCTGCGGCCCCGCCCGCACGCTTCGGACCTTCGCGGAGCGGGAAGGTGCGCTGACAGGGACGCAGGGTCCCCGCTACGCTCGCTCTCGGGGAACTGCAGCCTCCTCCCTCCGCTTTTACTTGAATGTCAGACCCGAAACCATGCAACCTCTACAAGAAAACATAGGCAGTAGGCTCTTTGACATCAGTCTTAGCAGCCTATTTTCAAGTACCACGTCTGACTGGGCAATGGAAACAAAATACAAAGTGAACAAATGGGACTACATCAAAGTCAAAAAAAATCCTCTGCACCGCAAAGGAAACCATCCACAAAACCAAAACACAACCTAACAACTGGGGAGAAGATTCTTGCAAACCCTATATCGGATAAGGGCTTAATATCCAAAACACAGAAAGAACTCATACATCTCAACAGCAAAAGAAATCAACAACCCAATTAAAAAGGCGGGCAAAAGATCTGAGCAGTGATTTCTCCAAAGAAGGTATACGGATGGCCAACAGGCATATGGAAAGGGACTCAACATCATTAGCGATCAGAGAAATGCAAATCACAACTACAAGGAGATGTCACCTTACTCTGGTCAGAATGGCTCTCATTAACAAGACAAGAGACAAGTGTCGGAGAGGATGTGGAGAGAAGGGAACTCTCCTGCACTGCTGGCGGGAGGGCAGACTGGTGCAGCCAACTATGGAAAGCAGTATGGAGTATCCTCAGAAAACTAAGAATACATCTACCATGTGTATGATCCAGCTAGCCCACTGCTGGCTATTCATCCAAAGAACTTGAAAACACCAATGCAGAAAGACACATGCACCCCTAGGTTCACTGCAGCATTATTCACAACAGCCAGAACTTGGAAGCAACCTAGGTGCCCATCAGGGGAAGAATGGATGAAGAAGATGTGGTATGTATACACAATGGAATGCTACTCGGCCCTAAGAAATGATGAGATCCGACCATTTGCGACAACGTGGAGGGACCTTGAGGGTATTATGTGAAGCGAAATAAATCAGAGGGAGAAAGTCAAACTCCAGACACCGTGTGATCTCACTCATAAGGAGAAGATAAAAACAACGACAAACGCACACAGAGCAAAGGAGATTGGATTGCTGGTTACCATAGGGGGAGGGGGGAGGGGAGAGAGCCAAAGGGGCGATGAGGCTCACATGTGAGGTGACCGACTATAATTAGTTTTCGGGTGGTGAACACCATGTAATCTACACAGAATTCGAAATATATTACAACGTACATCTGAAAGCTATATCATCTTAGAATCCACTGTTACTGCAATAAAATAACATAAAATAAAATAAAATAAAATAACATAAAATAAAATAAAATAAAATAAAGACGTGTAGGAGGCTCAAGAGGCTAACAGGCTTTTGAAAAGTTATTCCAGGGATTTTTATGGCTTAGCTCAGGGCGGCAGACACCAGCCTGAGACACAGCTGTGCCACAGCCACTAACTTCAACTAAACTCTATTCCGACTGGAGGGAAATCAAAACTACTGTAATCATAATTTCTTGAAGGCTTCACTTTGTGCCAGATCCTGTGCCCACTGCTTTGCACCAACTGTCTCATTCAATCCTCACCTCCAAAAGGTAGGTTACCGTTATTCTCCCCATTGGAAAGGCGAGCAGGCGGAAGCAGAAAGATGGCAATCTGCCTGGCATTCACAGAAGGATTCTCTAGGTAATGACATGACTTTTGGACAAGATTTCAAGGTTTAACACATTACGGTGGAGATGCAGATCCCAGTATCACAGAACGTGAAAAACACTGAGTCCTGCCAAATGTCTTAAAACACTAATTATGGATCCTCACAATCTCTTGGCCTGTTTTCTCAGATGAGGGAAAACCCAGCGTGAAAAACCGTTGATGAGATGTCTGCAGAGGAGGACTACGTCTGGTCTTTAAAGGCGGGACCTATCCCAGTAGATTCTGAGTCAGTGGGTCCAGAGTAGGCCTTGAGCGTCTCTGTTCTTTTCCAAAGCCCCACAGGCTACACTTCCGTGCCCTTGGAGTTGGGAAGTACAGTCATGCCCTACATCGGGACGTTTCAGTCAACAACGGGGGTCCCATCAGATTAGTCCCACATGGCCTAGGTGTGTAGGAGGCTCTGCCATCCAGGTTTAGGAACTCCGTGGTGTTTGCACAGTCTCGAGATTGCCTGACCATGACACACTCCTCAGAACTCATCCCCACTGTTAAGCAAAGCATGACTCTACTGCCTTGGATTCTCCACGGTCCCAGACCCTGCACTGTTTAGATGACTGCACACGCAGAGGGCACCGTGTCTGAGGCAGAGAGCAGCTGCAATCACAAAAGCTCTCGACAGAGAGTCAAGGAAAGGCGTGCTCTGCTTACACGACTCTCTACTTTTCTCTGGGTCTGAACCATTTCCTAGCTAATCTGCCTTGTTTGACCGAGCAGCTTTGCCAAAAAAAAAAAAAAAAAAAAAAAAACGAACACAAAGTCACCAACAAACACTAAACAAACCAATATAAACAATACATATTAAATAAGCCTAACCCTACTATGCTACTGAAAAGGCTTTTATTTCCCTGGGATAATTTGGACAGCATTAGATTGTTTTACCAAGAGCAGCCAAGTCGAGGCAGATTATTTCTAATTCCACAGTGCTGCAGATGCGGTCAGTAGCAACTGCAAGCCGGAAAGGAAACAAAACAAAGTTGGGTGTAATCCATTCAAGTTCACACGTTTCACCAGGGACAGCCTCCAAGCCTTGAATACTTAGGTATGCATTTAGCCATTTCTTTAATCAACCACTACTAACGCCTACTAAAGGCCAGACACTGCTCTAAGTACTTTACGGATATGAAATATCCTCTCACCTTTACACTCACCTATGGAGTGCGTATGATAATCATCCCCGTTTTACAGATCAGGAAACTGACACACAGAATGGTACAGTAACTTGCCCAAGTTCACACAGCCCGTAGGTGGCAGAGCCAGGACCCATGTGACAGAGTCTGGCTCCAGAGGCCACGTTCTGAATCACCACGCTCAGTCTCCAAAAACCTACAGAAAGCGCCAGCCTCAATCGAAAAGTTTTGTTTTCCCCACCCTACAGTCCCTACGCGGCGGCCCCAGTCTCCAGGGCATTCTTTCAGCTCCTCTGACAGGCCATACTCCTCCCGTGCCCTGTCCCAACACTCTCCCGCACAAGTCCTCCTTGTCTTTTAGGCATCTGCTCTCAGCTTCCACATCACTGCCTGAGTCACAAAGGCTAACAGGAAATGCCGTAGTTCTCAACACTCAACACAAAATTGCCTTTACGTATCTCCTAGGCAATTGGTTGCTGCCTGTCTGTCCTTTCCAACCGGGCTGTGAGGTCCAGTACGTCAAACACCCTGTCAGTCCTGCTCACCAAGTGTCCAGGCCACTGAACACGCACCGACCAGAGGAAAGGAAGGACTGGTCCCAAAGTCAACTCTCCAGACTTTCTGTGGAAGGAGGGAACGAACGGAGCACCCTCCAGCCTCACGCTTTCTCTTCCATACTTTCAAGTGTGGGGCACATACCCGTGCTCACCACGCTCCCCGGACAGCCCCCACTGCACCCCTAACAGGTAGACTTCTGCACAGTCAAGGGCTTTGGAAAGCACTGGCTCTGCACACAAATATTGTGTGGCCCTCGACAGGCCACTTCCCCTGAACCGGCCTGAGCTTCAGGGCCACAACAGGCTTCGTGAAAACCCCAACGGAACGTAGCCTCGAAAAGAGGGAGACCCGCACTCCTCAGAACGCCTCGAGACCAGTGTCCTTATCGACTTGGCGTCTGTCCTTCCGAGAAGCCAAGACCACGGGGGGCGCTTCAGCGCCCGACTCCCGGGCACCGCATGCCCAGGCGGGCCCCGTGCCCGGCACACACCGCCCGTTCCACGAACGCCTGAAGCGCACGAAGAGACCCCCTCGCTCCCCGCGCCGCACAGCTGTCCCGCGACCTGACGGGCACCTCTTGGCGCACAAGCCTATTCCTCAGGGACACGCTCGCCTCCCACCAGCGCCCAGGCCCACGCCCCCCAGGTACCTCTCTCAGATGGAATCGTCTTCGCGGGCGACCCCGTCGTCCGTGTCCGGCGAGCAGGAAGAGCGGGAGCTGAAGGAGGGCCTCCTCAGGCTAGCGGCCGTGGCCGAGGAGGGCCCGGGCTGCTGTGCCCAGCGGGGACACGGAGCGGCGTCCACGGACGCCGGGGGAACGGACGAGCCCGGCCCGGGAGGGAGCAGCACAGCGCGGCCGGCCTCCGCCGGGCTCGGCTCTGGGCAGGCAGGCGCGGCTCGCCGACGCCTCCCACGCCTCCCAGGACGGCGGCCCAGCAGCCGCGCGCTCCTCTCCTCGCGCGCGCGCGCGCCCGCCGCCGCCCAGACGCTGCCCGGCCGTTGCCCCGCCCCCCTCCGGCGGTGGACTGCGGACAGCGACAGGGACACCCTCCTGGGACAACTCCTGCGGCCCCGCCCGCACGCTTCGGACCTTCGCGGAGCGGGAAGGTGCGCTGACAGGGACGCAGGGTCCCCGCTACGCTCGCTCTCGGGGAACTGCAGCCTCCTCCCTCCGCTTTTACTTGAATGTCAGACCCGAAACCATGCAACCTCTACAAGAAAACATAGGCAGTAGGCTCTTTGACATCAGTCTTAGCAGCCTATTTTCAAGTACCACGTCTGACTGGGCAATGGAAACAAAATACAAAGTGAACAAATGGGACTACATCAAAGTCAAAAAAAATCCTCTGCACCGCAAAGGAAACCATCCACAAAACCAAAACACAACCTAACAACTGGGGAGAAGATTCTTGCAAACCCTATATCGGATAAGGGCTTAATATCCAAAACACAGAAAGAACTCATACATCTCAACAGCAAAAGAAATCAACAACCCAATTAAAAAGGCGGGCAAAAGATCTGAGCAGTGATTTCTCCAAAGAAGGTATACGGATGGCCAACAGGCATATGGAAAGGGACTCAACATCATTAGCGATCAGAGAAATGCAAATCACAACTACAAGGAGATGTCACCTTACTCTGGTCAGAATGGCTCTCATTAACAAGACAAGAGACAAGTGTCGGAGAGGATGTGGAGAGAAGGGAACTCTCCTGCACTGCTGGCGGGAGGGCAGACTGGTGCAGCCAACTATGGAAAGCAGTATGGAGTATCCTCAGAAAACTAAGAATACATCTACCATGTGTATGATCCAGCTAGCCCACTGCTGGCTATTCATCCAAAGAACTTGAAAACACCAATGCAGAAAGACACATGCACCCCTAGGTTCACTGCAGCATTATTCACAACAGCCAGAACTTGGAAGCAACCTAGGTGCCCATCAGGGGAAGAATGGATGAAGAAGATGT
The DNA here is from genome assembly GCF_041296265.1 of Equus caballus. Lineage (NCBI taxonomy): Eukaryota > Metazoa > Chordata > Mammalia > Perissodactyla > Equidae > Equus > Equus caballus. Next base: position 16,358 of record NW_027222308.1, read on the forward strand.
GGTATGTATACACAATGGAATGCTACTCGGCCCTAAGAAATGATGAGATCCGACCATTTGCGACAACGTGGAGGGACCTTGAGGGTATTATGTGAAGCGAAATAAATCAGAGGGAGAAAGTCAAACTCCAGACACCGTGTGATCTCACTCATAAGGAGAAGATAAAAACAACGACAAACGCACACAGAGCAAAGGAGATTGGATTGCTGGTTACCATAGGGGGAGGGGGGAGGGGAGAGAGCCAAAGGGGCGATGAGGCTCACATGTGAGGTGACCGACTATAATTAGTTTTCGGGTGGTGAACACCATGTAATCTACACAGAATTCGAAATATATTACAACGTACATCTGAAAGCTATATCATCTTAGAATCCACTGTTACTGCAATAAAATAACATAAAATAAAATAAAATAAAATAAAATAAAATAAAATAAAATAAAATAAAGACGTGTAGGAGGCTCAAGAGGCTAACAGGCTTTTGAAAAGTTATTCCAGGGATTTTTATGGCTTAGCTCAGGGCGGCAGACACCAGCCTGAGACACAGCTGTGCCACAGCCACTAACTTCAACTAAACTCTATTCCGACTGGAGGGAAATCAAAACTACTGTAATCATAATTTCTTGAAGGCTTCACTTTGTGCCAGATCCTGTGCCCACTGCTTTGCACCAACTGTCTCATTCAATCCTCACCTCCAAAAGGTAGGTTACCGTTATTCTCCCCATTGGAAAGGCGAGCAGGCGGAAGCAGAAAGATGGCAATCTGCCTGGCATTCACAGAAGGATTCTCTAGGTAATGACATGACTTTTGGACAAGATTTCAAGGTTTAACACATTACGGTGGAGATGCAGATCCCAGTATCACAGAACGTGAAAAACACTGAGTCCTGCCAAATGTCTTAAAACACTAATTATGGATCCTCACAATCTCTTGGCCTGTTTTCTCAGATGAGGGAAAACCCAGCGTGAAAAACCGTTGATGAGATGTCTGCAGAGGAGGACTACGTCTGGTCTTTAAAGGCGGGACCTATCCCAGTAGATTCTGAGTCAGTGGGTCCAGAGTAGGCCTTGAGCGTCTCTGTTCTTTTCCAAAGCCCCACAGGCTACACTTCCGTGCCCTTGGAGTTGGGAAGTACAGTCATGCCCTACATCGGGACGTTTCAGTCAACAACGGGGGTCCCATCAGATTAGTCCCACATGGCCTAGGTGTGTAGGAGGCTCTGCCATCCAGGTTTAGGAACTCCGTGGTGTTTGCACAGTCTCGAGATTGCCTGACCATGACACACTCCTCAGAACTCATCCCCACTGTTAAGCAAAGCATGACTCTACTGCCTTGGATTCTCCACGGTCCCAGACCCTGCACTGTTTAGATGACTGCACACGCAGAGGGCACCGTGTCTGAGGCAGAGAGCAGCTGCAATCACAAAAGCTCTCGACAGAGAGTCAAGGAAAGGCGTGCTCTGCTTACACGACTCTCTACTTTTCTCTGGGTCTGAACCATTTCCTAGCTAATCTGCCTTGTTTGACCGAGCAGCTTTGCCAAAAAAAAAAAAAAAAAAAAAAAACGAACACAAAGTCACCAACAAACACTAAACAAACCAATATAAACAATACATATTAAATAAGCCTAACCCTACTATGCTACTGAAAAGGCTTTTATTTCCCTGGGATAATTTGGACAGCATTAGATTGTTTTACCAAGAGCAGCCAAGTCGAGGCAGATTATTTCTAATTCCACAGTGCTGCAGATGCGGTCAGTAGCAACTGCAAGCCGGAAAGGAAACAAAACAAAGTTGGGTGTAATCCATTCAAGTTCACACGTTTCACCAGGGACAGCCTCCAAGCCTTGAATACTTAGGTATGCATTTAGCCATTTCTTTAATCAACCACTACTAACGCCTACTAAAGGCCAGACACTGCTCTAAGTACTCTACGGATATGAAATATCCTCTCACCTTTACACTCACCTATGGAGTGCGTATGA
>NW_027222309.1:0-28856 GCF_041296265.1 Equus caballus
CTTATAATGGAGTTAACATTTTGACAAAACCCATCATAAGTTGAAAATATCATAAGTTCAAAATGCATTTAATACATCTAACCTACCGAACACCATAGCTTAGCCTAGCCTGCCTTGAATGTGCTCAGAACACTTACATTAGCCTATGGTTGGGCAAAATCATCTAACACAAAGACTGTTTTATAATAAAGTCTTGAATATCTCCTGCAATTTGTTGTGAGTATCTCAGTCTTCGCCCCGGGATCACATGCATCATACTGTCTAGAGCTAGCTTGGGAAAAGATCAAATTTCAAAATTCCAAGTATGGTTTCAACTGAATATGTGTCATTTTTGCACCATTGTAAAGTTGATCAACTGTAAGTTGAACCATTGTAAGTCAGGGGACCATCTGTATATATATTTATTTATTATAAGGAATTGGCTCACATGGCTACGGAGGCTGAGAGCCCTAAGACCTGCAGTCTGAACACCTGCGACCCAGGAGAGCTGATAGTGTAAGTTCAATGCAAGTCCAAAGGCAAGACAGGACCAGCATCCCAGCTGGAAGACTGACAGGCAGAGAGGGAAAATTCTCTCTCCCTCTGCCATTTGTTCTATTCCTGCCTTCAATGGACTGGATGAGGCCCACCCACAATTAGGGAGGGCAATCTTCTTTCCTGACTTTATCAATCAATATGTTAATCTCATCCTGAAACTCCCCCACAGACACACCCACAATAATGTTTAGCCAAATATCTAGGCACCCCATGATCCAGTCAAGTTGACATGTAAACTTAACCATCACTGAGGGGAACTACGGCCCCAGGCCAAATCTAGTGGCCATCTAGTATTTCTCAACACTCAACACAAAATTGCCTTTACGTATCTCCTAGGTAATTGGTTGCTGCCTGTCTGTCCTTTCCAACCAGGCTGTGAGGTCCAGTACGTCAAACACCCTGTCAGTCTTGCTCACCAAGTGTCCAGGCCACCGAACACGCACCGACCAGAGGAAAGGAAGGACTTGTCCCAAAGTCAACTCTCCAGACTTTCTGTGCAAGGAGGGAACGAACGGAGCACCCTCCAGCCTCACGCTTTCTTTGCCAGACTTTCAAGTGTGGGGCACATACCTGTGCTCACAACGCTCCCCGGACAGCCCCCACTGCACCCCTAACAGGTAGACTTCTGCACAGTCAAGGGCTTTGGAAAGCACTGGCCTCTGCACACAAATATTACGTGGCCCTCGACAGGCCACTTCCCCTGAACCGGCCTGAGCTTCAGGCCCACAACAGGCTTCGTGAAAACCCCAACGGAACGTAGCCTCGAAAAGAGGGAGACCCGCACTCCTCAGAACGCCTCGAGACCAGTGTCCTTATCGACTTCGCGTCTGTCCTTCCAAGAAGCCGAGACCACGGGTGGCGCTTCAGCGCCCGACTCCCGGGCACCGCACGCCCAGGCTGGCCCCGTGCCCGGCACACACCGCCCGTTCCACGAACGCCTCAAGCGCACGAAGAGACCCCCCTCGCTCCCCGCGCCGCACAGCTGTCCCGCGACCTGACGGGCACCTCTCGGCGCACAAGCCTATTCCTCGGGGACACGCTCGCCTCCCACCAGCCGCCAGGCCCACGCCCCCCAGGTACCTCTCTCAGATGGAATCCTCTTCGCAGGCGCCCTGGTCCTCCGTGTCCGGCGAGCAGGAAGAGCGGGAGCTGAAGGACGGCCTCCTCAGGCTAGCGGCCGTGGCTGTGGAGGGCCCGGCTGCTGTGCCCAGCGGGGACGCGGAGCGGCGTCCACGGACGCCGGGGGAACGGACGAGCCCGGCCCGGGAGAGAGCAGCACAGCGCGGCCGGACTCCGCCGGGCTCGGCTCTGGGCAGGCAGGCGCGGCTCGCCGACGCCTCCCACGCCTCCCAGGACGGCGGCCCAGCAGCCGCGCGCTCCTCTCCTCTCCTCTCCTCGCGCGCGCGCGCCGCCGCCCAGACGCTGTCCGGCCGTTGCCCCGCCCCCCCCTCGGGCGGTGGACTGCGGACAGCGACGGGGACACCCTCCTGGGAGAACTCCTGCGGCCCCGCCCACACGCTTCGGACCTTCGCGCAGCGGGAAGGTGCGCTGACAGGGACGCAGGGTCCCCGCTACGCTCGCTCTCGGGGAACTGCAGCCTCCTCCCTCGGCTTTCACTTGAATGTCAGACCCGAAACCATGCAACGTCTACAAGCAAACATAGGCAGTGTGCTCTTTGACATCAGTCTTAGCAGCCTATTTTCAAGTACCACGTCTGACTGGGCAAGGGAAACAAAATACAAAATGAACAAACGGGACTACATCAAAGTCAAAAAACATCCTCTGCACCGCAAAGGAAACCATCCACAAAACCAAAACACAACCTAACAACTGGGAGAAGATTCTTGCAAACCGTATATCGGATAAGGGGTTAATATCCAAAACACAGAAAGAACTCATACATCTCAACAGCAAAAAAAATCAACAACCCAATTGAAAAGGCGGGCAAAAGATCTGAGCAGTGATTTCTCCAAAGAAGGTATACGGATGGCCAACAGGCATATGGAAAGGGACTCAACATCCTTAGCGATCAGAGAAATGCAAATCACAACTACAAGGAGATGTCACCTTACTCTGGTCAGAATGGCTCTAATTAACAAGACAAGAGACAAGTGTCGGAGAGGATGTGCAGAGAAGGGAACTCTCCTGCACTGCTGGTGGGAGGGCAGACTGGTGCAGCCACTATGGAAAGCAGTATGGAGTATCCTCAGAAAACTAAGAACACATCTACCATATGTAGGATCCAGCTAGCCCACTGCTGGCTATTCATCCAAAGAACTTGAAAACACCAATGCAGAAAGACACATGCACCCCTGGGTTCACTGCAGCATTATTCACAACAGCCAAAACTTGGAAGCAACCTAGGTGCCCATCAAGGGAAGAATGGATAAAGAAGATGTGGTATGTATACACAATGGAATGCCACTCGGCCCTAAGAAATGATGAGATCCGCCCATTTGTGACAACTTCGATGGACCTTGAGGGTATCATGTGAAGTGAAATAAATCAGAGGGACAAAGTCAAACACCGTGTGATCTCACTCATAAGGAGAAGATAAAAACAACGACAAACGCGCACAGAGCAAAGGAGATTGCATTGGTGGTTACCATAGGGGGAGGGGGGAGGGGAGAGAGCCAAAGGGGCGATGAGGCTCACATGTGAGGTGACGGACTATCATTAGTTTTCGGGTGGTGAACACGATGTAATCTACACACAGAATTCAAATATATTACAACGCACATCTGAAAGCTATATCATCTTAGGATCCACTGTTACTGCAATAAAATAAAATAAAATAAAATAAAATAAAAAAGTGTAGGAGCCTCAAGAGGCTAACAGGCTTTTGAAAAGTTATTCCAGGGAATTTTATGGCTTAGCTCAGGGCGGCAGACACCAGCCTGAGACACAGCTGTGACACAGCCACTAACTTCAACTCAACTATATTCCGACTGGAGGGAAATCAAAACTACTGTCATCATAATTGATTGAAGGCTGCACTTTGTGCCAGATCCTGTGCCGACTGCTTTGCACCAACTGTCTCATTTAATCCTCACATCCAAAAGGTAGGTTACCGTTATTCTCCCCATTGGCAAGGTGAGGAGGCGGAAGCAGAAAGATGGCAATCTGCCTGGAATTCACAGAAGGATTCTCTAGGTAATGACATGACTTTTGGACAAGATTTCAAGGTTTAACACATTACAGTGCAGATGCAGATCCCAGTATCACAGAACGTGAAAAACACTGAGTCCCGCCAAATGTATTAAAACACTAACTATGGAGCCTCACAATCTCTTGGCCTGTTTTCTCAGATGAGGGAAAGCCCAGCGTGAAAAACCGTTGATGAGATGTCTGCAGAGGCGGACTACGTCTGGTCTTTAAAGCCGGGAACTATCCAGTAGATTCTGAGTCAGTGGGTCCAGACTAGGCCTTGAGCGTCTCTGTTCTTTTCCAAAGCCCCACAGGCTACACTTCCGTGCCCTTGGAGTTGGGAAGTACAGTCATGCCCTACATCGGGACGTTTCAGTCAACAACGGGGGTCCCATCAGATTAGTCCCACATGGCCTAGGTGTGTAGGAGGCTCTGCCATCCAGGTTTAGGAACTCCGTGGTGTCGGCACAGTCTCGAGATTGCCTGACCATGACACACTCCTCAGAACTTATCCCCACCGTTAAGCAAAGCATGACTATACTGCCTTGGATTCTCCACGGTCCCAGACCCTGCACTGTTTAGATGACTGCACACGCAGAGGGCACCTCGTCTGAGGCAGAGAGCAGCTGGAATCACAAAAGCTCTCGACAGAGAGTCAAGGAAAGGCGTGCTCTGCTTACACGACTCTCTACTTTTCCCTGGGTCTGAACCCTTTCATAGCTAATCTGCTTTTTTAACCGAGCAGCTTTGCCAAAAAAAAAAAAAAAAAAAAAAAAAAAGGTTACCAACAAACACTAAACAAACCAATATAAAGAATACATATTAAATAAGCCTAACCCTACTATACTACTGGCTTTTATTTCCCTGGGATAATTTGGACAGCATTAGGTGGTTTTACTAAGAGCAGCCTCGTCGAGGGAGATTATTTCTAATTCCACAGTGCTGCAGATGCGGTCAGTAGCAACGGCAAGCTGCAAAGGAAACAAAACAAAGTTGGGTGTAATCCATTCAAGTTCACACGTTTCACCAGGGACAGCCTCCAAGCCTTTCATACTTAGGTATGCATTTACCCATTTCTTTAATCAACCACTACTAACGCCTACTAAAGGCCAGACACTGCTCTAAGTACTCTACGGATATGAAATATCCTCTCACCTTTACACTCACCTATGGAGTGTGTATGATAACCATCCCGTTTTACAGATCAGGAAACTGACACACAGAATGGCACAGTAACTTGCCCAAGTTCACACAGCCCGTAGGTGGCAGAGCCAGGACCCATTTGACAGAGTCTGGCTCCAGAGGCCACGTTCTGAATCACCACGCTTAGTCTCCAAAAACCTAGAGAAAGCGCCAGCCTCAATGGAAAAGTTTTGTCTTCCCCACCCTACAGTCCCTACGCGGCGGCCCCAGTCTCCAGGGCATTCTTTCAGCTCCTCTGACAGGCCATCCTCCTCCCTTGCCCTGTCCCAACACTCTCCCGCACAAGTCCTCCTTGTCTTTTAGGCCTCTGCTCTCAGCTTCAACATCACTGCCTAAGTCACAAAGTCTAACAGTAAAATGCCGTATTTCTCAACACTCAACACGAAAGTGCCTTTACGTATCTCCTAGGTAATTGGTTGCTGCCTGTCTGTCCTTTCCAACCAGGCTGTGAGGTCCAGTACGTCAAACACCCTGTCAGTCTTGCTCACCAAGTGTCCAGGCCACCGAACACGCACCGACCAGAGGAAAGGAAGGACTTGTCCCAAAGTCAACTCTCCAGACTTTCTGTGCAAGGAGGGAACGAACGGAGCACCCTCCAGCCTCACGCTTTCTTTGCCAGACTTTCAAGTGTGGGGCACATACCTGTGCTCACAACGCTCCCCGGACAGCCCCCACTGCACCCCTAACAGGTAGACTTCTGCACAGTCAAGGGCTTTGGAAAGCACTGGCCTCTGCACACAAATATTACGTGGCCCTCGACAGGCCACTTCCCCTGAACCGGCCTGAGCTTCAGGCCCACAACAGGCTTCGTGAAAACCCCAACGGAACGTAGCCTCGAAAAGAGGGAGACCCGCACTCCTCAGAACGCCTCGAGACCAGTGTCCTTATCGACTTCGCGTCTGTCCTTCCAAGAAGCCGAGACCACGGGTGGCGCTTCAGCGCCCGACTCCCGGGCACCGCACGCCCAGGCTGGCCCCGTGCCCGGCACACACCGCCCGTTCCACGAACGCCTCAAGCGCACGAAGAGACCCCCCTCGCTCCCCGCGCCGCACAGCTGTCCCGCGACCTGACGGGCACCTCTTGGCGCACAAGCCTATTCCTCAGGGACACGCTCGCCTCCCACCAGCCCCCAGGCCCACGCCCCCCAGGTACCTCTCTCAGATGGAATCCTCTTCGCAGGCGCCCTGGTCCTCCGTGTCCGGCGAGCAGGAAGAGCGGGAGCTGAAGGACGGCCTCCTCAGGCTAGCGGCCGTGGCTGTGGAGGGCCCGGGCTGCTGTGCCCAGCGGGGACGCGGAGCGGCGTCCACGGACGCCGGGGGAACGGACGAGCCCGGCCCGGGAGAGAGCAGCACAGCGCGGCCGGACTCCGCCGGGCTCGGCTCTGGGCAGGCAGGCGCGGCTCGCCGACGCCTCCCACGCCTCCCAGGACGGCGGCCCAGCAGCCGCGCGCTCCTCTCCTCTCCTCTCCTCGCGCGCGCGCGCCGCCGCCCAGACGCTGCCCGGCCGTTGCCCCGCCCCCCCCCCTCCGGCGGTGGACTGCGGACAGCGACGGGGACACCCTCCTGGGAGAACTCCTGCGGCCCCGCCCACACGCTTCGGACCTTCGCGCAGCGGGAAGGTGCGCTGACAGGGACGCAGGGTCCCCGCTACGCTCGCTCTCGGGGAACTGCAGCCTCCTCCCTCGGCTTTCACTTGAATGTCAGACCCGAAACCATGCAACGTCTACAAGCAAACATAGGCAGTGTGCTCTTTGACATCAGTCTTAGCAGCCTATTTTCAAGTACCACGTCTGACTGGGCAAGGGAAACAAAATACAAAATGAACAAACGGGACTACATCAAAGTCAAAAAACATCCTCTGCACCGCAAAGGAAACCATCCACAAAACCAAAACACAACCTAACAACTGGGAGAAGATTCTTGCAAACCGTATATCGGATAAGGGGTTAATATCCAAAACACAGAAAGAACTCATACATCTCAACAGCAAAAAAAATCAACAACCCAATTGAAAAGGCGGGCAAAAGATCTGAGCAGTGATTTCTCCAAAGAAGGTATACGGATGGCCAACAGGCATATGGAAAGGGACTCAACATCCTTAGCGATCAGAGAAATGCAAATCACAACTACAAGGAGATGTCACCTTACTCTGGTCAGAATGGCTCTAATTAACAAGACAAGAGACAAGTGTCGGAGAGGATGTGCAGAGAAGGGAACTCTCCTGCACTGCTGGTGGGAGGGCAGACTGGTGCAGCCACTATGGAAAGCAGTATGGAGTATCCTCAGAAAACTAAGAACACATCTACCATATGTAGGATCCAGCTAGCCCACTGCTGGCTATTCATCCAAAGAACTTGAAAACACCAATGCAGAAAGACACATGCACCCCTGGGTTCACTGCAGCATTATTCACAACAGCCAAAACTTGGAAGCAACCTAGGTGCCCATCAAGGGAAGAATGGATAAAGAAGATGTGGTATGTATACACAATGGAATGCCACTCGGCCCTAAGAAATGATGAGATCCGCCCATTTGTGACAACTTCGATGGACCTTGAGGGTATCATGTGAAGTGAAATAAATCAGAGGGACAAAGTCAAACACCGTGTGATCTCACTCATAAGGAGAAGATAAAAACAACGACAAACGCGCACAGAGCAAAGGAGATTGCATTGGTGGTTACCATAGGGGGAGGGGGGAGGGGAGAGAGCCAAAGGGGCGATGAGGCTCACATGTGAGGTGACGGACTATCATTAGTTTTCGGGTGGTGAACACGATGTAATCTACACACAGAATTCAAAATATATTACAACGCACATCTGAAAGCTATATCATCTTAGGATCCACTGTTACTGCAATAAAATAAAATAAAATAAAATAAAATAAAAAAGTGTAGGAGCCTCAAGAGGCTAACAGGCTTTTGAAAAGTTATTCCAGGGAATTTTATGGCTTAGCTCAGGGCGGCAGACACCAGCCTGAGACACAGCTGTGACACAGCCACTAACTTCAACTCAACTATATTCCGACTGGAGGGAAATCAAAACTACTGTCATCATAATTGATTGAAGGCTGCACTTTGTGCCAGATCCTGTGCCGACTGCTTTGCACCAACTGTCTCATTTAATCCTCACATCCAAAAGGTAGGTTACCGTTATTCTCCCCATTGGCAAGGTGAGGAGGCGGAAGCAGAAAGATGGCAATCTGCCTGGAATTCACAGAAGGATTCTCTAGGTAATGACATGACTTTTGGACAAGATTTCAAGGTTTAACACATTACAGTGCAGATGCAGATCCCAGTATCACAGAACGTGAAAAACACTGAGTCCCGCCAAATGTATTAAAACACTAACTATGGAGCCTCACAATCTCTTGGCCTGTTTTCTCAGATGAGGGAAAGCCCAGCGTGAAAAACCGTTGATGAGATGTCTGCAGAGGCGGACTACGTCTGGTCTTTAAAGCCGGGAACTATCCCAGTAGATTCTGAGTCAGTGGGTCCAGACTAGGCCTTGAGCGTCTCTGTTCTTTTCCAAAGCCCCACAGGCTACACTTCCGTGCCCTTGGAGTTGGGAAGTACAGTCATGCCCTACATCGGGACGTTTCAGTCAACAACGGGGGTCCCATCAGATTAGTCCCACATGGCCTAGGTGTGTAGGAGGCTCTGCCATCCAGGTTTAGGAACTCCGTGGTGTCGGCACAGTCTCGAGATTGCCTGACCATGACACACTCCTCAGAACTTATCCCCACCGTTAAGCAAAGCATGACTATACTGCCTTGGATTCTCCACGGTCCCAGACCCTGCACTGTTTAGATGACTGCACACGCAGAGGGCACCTCGTCTGAGGCAGAGAGCAGCTGGAATCACAAAAGCTCTCGACAGAGAGTCAAGGAAAGGCGTGCTCTGCTTACACGACTCTCTACTTTTCCCTGGGTCTGAACCCTTTCATAGCTAATCTGCTTTTTTTAACCGAGCAGCTTTGCCAAAAAAAAAAAAAAAAAAAAAAAAAAAGGTTACCAACAAACACTAAACAAACCAATATAAAGAATACATATTAAATAAGCCTAACCCTACTATACTACTGGCTTTTATTTCCCTGGGATAATTTGGACAGCATTAGGTGGTTTTACTAAGAGCAGCCTCGTCGAGGGAGATTATTTCTAATTCCACAGTGCTGCAGATGCGGTCAGTAGCAACGGCAAGCTGCAAAGGAAACAAAACAAAGTTGGGTGTAATCCATTCAAGTTCACACGTTTCACCAGGGACAGCCTCCAAGCCTTGAATACTTAGGTATGCATTTACCCATTTCTTTAATCAACCACTACTAACGCCTACTAAAGGCCAGACACTGCTCTAAGTACTCTACGGATATGAAATATCCTCTCACCTTTACACTCACCTATGGAGTGTGTATGATAACCATCCCCGTTTTACAGATCAGGAAACTGACACACAGAATGGCACAGTAACTTGCCCAAGTTCACACAGCCCGTAGGTGGCAGAGCCAGGACCCATTTGACAGAGTCTGGCTCCAGAGGCCACGTTCTGAATCACCACGCTTAGTCTCCAAAAACCTAGAGAAAGCGCCAGCCTCAATGGAAAAGTTTTGTCTTCCCCACCCTACAGTCCCTACGCGGCGGCCCCAGTCTCCAGGGCATTCTTTCAGCTCCTCTGACAGGCCATCCTCCTCCCTTGCCCTGTCCCAACACTCTCCCGCACAAGTCCTCCTTGTCTTTTAGGCCTCTGCTCTCAGCTTCAACATCACTGCCTAAGTCACAAAGTCTAACAGTAAAATGCCGTATTTCTCAACACTCAACACGAAAGTGCCTTTACGTATCTCCTAGGTAATTGGTTGCTGCCTGTCTGTCCTTTCCAACCAGGCTGTGAGGTCCAGTACGTCAAACACCCTGTCAGTCTTGCTCACCAAGTGTCCAGGCCACCGAACACGCACCGACCAGAGGAAAGGAAGGACTTGTCCCAAAGTCAACTCTCCAGACTTTCTGTGCAAGGAGGGAACGAACGGAGCACCCTCCAGCCTCACGCTTTCTTTGCCAGACTTTCAAGTGTGGGGCACATACCTGTGCTCACAACGCTCCCCGGACAGCCCCCACTGCACCCCTAACAGGTAGACTTCTGCACAGTCAAGGGCTTTGGAAAGCACTGGCCTCTGCACACAAATATTACGTGGCCCTCGACAGGCCACTTCCCCTGAACCGGCCTGAGCTTCAGGCCCACAACAGGCTTCGTGAAAACCCCAACGGAACGTAGCCTCGAAAAGAGGGAGACCCGCACTCCTCAGAACGCCTCGAGACCAGTGTCCTTATCGACTTCGCGTCTGTCCTTCCAAGAAGCCGAGACCACGGGTGGCGCTTCAGCGCCCGACTCCCGGGCACCGCACGCCCAGGCTGGCCCCGTGCCCGGCACACACCGCCCGTTCCACGAACGCCTCAAGCGCACGAAGAGACCCCCCTCGCTCCCCGCGCCGCACAGCTGTCCCGCGACCTGACGGGCACCTCTTGGCGCACAAGCCTATTCCTCAGGGACACGCTCGCCTCCCACCAGCCCCCAGGCCCACGCCCCCCAGGTACCTCTCTCAGATGGAATCCTCTTCGCAGGCGCCCTGGTCCTCCGTGTCCGGCGAGCAGGAAGAGCGGGAGCTGAAGGACGGCCTCCTCAGGCTAGCGGCCGTGGCTGTGGAGGGCCCGGGCTGCTGTGCCCAGCGGGGACGCGGAGCGGCGTCCACGGACGCCGGGGGAACGGACGAGCCCGGCCCGGGAGAGAGCAGCACAGCGCGGCCGGACTCCGCCGGGCTCGGCTCTGGGCAGGCAGGCGCGGCTCGCCGACGCCTCCCACGCCTCCCAGGACGGCGGCCCAGCAGCCGCGCGCTCCTCTCCTCTCCTCTCCTCGCGCGCAGCGCGCCGCCGCCCAGACGCTGCCCGGCCGTTGCCCCGCCCCCCCCCCTCCGGCGGTGGACTGCGGACAGCGACGGGGACACCCTCCTGGGAGAACTCCTGCGGCCCCGCCCACACGCTTCGGACCTTCGCGCAGCGGGAAGGTGCGCTGACAGGGACGCAGGGTCCCCGCTACGCTCGCTCTCGGGGAACTGCAGCCTCCTCCCTCGGCTTTCACTTGAATGTCAGACCCGAAACCATGCAACGTCTACAAGCAAACATAGGCAGTGTGCTCTTTGACATCAGTCTTAGCAGCCTATTTTCAAGTACCACGTCTGACTGGGCAAGGGAAACAAAATACAAAATGAACAAACGGGACTACATCAAAGTCAAAAAACATCCTCTGCACCGCAAAGGAAACCATCCACAAAACCAAAACACAACCTAACAACTGGGAGAAGATTCTTGCAAACCGTATATCGGATAAGGGGTTAATATCCAAAACACAGAAAGAACTCATACATCTCAACAGCAAAAAAAATCAACAACCCAATTGAAAAGGCGGGCAAAAGATCTGAGCAGTGATTTCTCCAAAGAAGGTATACGGATGGCCAACAGGCATATGGAAAGGGACTCAACATCCTTAGCGATCAGAGAAATGCAAATCACAACTACAAGGAGATGTCACCTTACTCTGGTCAGAATGGCTCTAATTAACAAGACAAGAGACAAGTGTCGGAGAGGATGTGCAGAGAAGGGAACTCTCCTGCACTGCTGGTGGGAGGGCAGACTGGTGCAGCCACTATGGAAAGCAGTATGGAGTATCCTCAGAAAACTAAGAACACATCTACCATATGTAGGATCCAGCTAGCCCACTGCTGGCTATTCATCCAAAGAACTTGAAAACACCAATGCAGAAAGACACATGCACCCCTGGGTTCACTGCAGCATTATTCACAACAGCCAAAACTTGGAAGCAACCTAGGTGCCCATCAAGGGAAGAATGGATAAAGAAGATGTGGTATGTATACACAATGGAATGCCACTCGGCCCTAAGAAATGATGAGATCCGCCCATTTGTGACAACTTCGATGGACCTTGAGGGTATCATGTGAAGTGAAATAAATCAGAGGGACAAAGTCAAACACCGTGTGATCTCACTCATAAGGAGAAGATAAAAACAACGACAAACGCGCACAGAGCAAAGGAGATTGCATTGGTGGTTACCATAGGGGGAGGGGGGAGGGGAGAGAGCCAAAGGGGCGATGAGGCTCACATGTGAGGTGACGGACTATCATTAGTTTTCGGGTGGTGAACACGATGTAATCTACACACAGAATTCAAAATATATTACAACGTACATCTGAAAGCTATATCATCTTAGGATCCACTGTTACTGCAATAAAATAAAATAAAATAAAATAAAATAAAAAAGTGTAGGAGCCTCAAGAGGCTAACAGGCTTTTGAAAAGTTATTCCAGGGAATTTTATGGCTTAGCTCAGGGCGGCAGACACCAGCCTGAGACACAGCTGTGACACAGCCACTAACTTCAACTCAACTATATTCCGACTGGAGGGAAATCAAAACTACTGTCATCATAATTGATTGAAGGCTGCACTTTGTGCCAGATCCTGTGCCGACTGCTTTGCACCAACTGTCTCATTTAATCCTCACATCCAAAAGGTAGGTTACCGTTATTCTCCCCATTGGCAAGGTGAGGAGGCGGAAGCAGAAAGATGGCAATCTGCCTGGAATTCACAGAAGGATTCTCTAGGTAATGACATGACTTTTGGACAAGATTTCAAGGTTTAACACATTACAGTGCAGATGCAGATCCCAGTATCACAGAACGTGAAAAACACTGAGTCCCGCCAAATGTATTAAAACACTAACTATGGAGCCTCACAATCTCTTGGCCTGTTTTCTCAGATGAGGGAAAGCCCAGCGTGAAAAACCGTTGATGAGATGTCTGCAGAGGCGGACTACGTCTGGTCTTTAAAGCCGGGAACTATCCCAGTAGATTCTGAGTCAGTGGGTCCAGACTAGGCCTTGAGCGTCTCTGTTCTTTTCCAAAGCCCCACAGGCTACACTTCCGTGCCCTTGGAGTTGGGAAGTACAGTCATGCCCTACATCGGGACGTTTCAGTCAACAACGGGGGTCCCATCAGATTAGTCCCACATGGCCTAGGTGTGTAGGAGGCTCTGCCATCCAGGTTTAGGAACTCCGTGGTGTCGGCACAGTCTCGAGATTGCCTGACCATGACACACTCCTCAGAACTTATCCCCACCGTTAAGCAAAGCATGACTATACTGCCTTGGATTCTCCACGGTCCCAGACCCTGCACTGTTTAGATGACTGCACACGCAGAGGGCACCTCGTCTGAGGCAGAGAGCAGCTGGAATCACAAAAGCTCTCGACAGAGAGTCAAGGAAAGGCGTGCTCTGCTTACACGACTCTCTACTTTTCCCTGGGTCTGAACCCTTTCATAGCTAATCTGCTTTTTTTAACCGAGCAGCTTTGCCAAAAAAAAAAAAAAAAAGGTTACCAACAAACACTAAACAAACCAATATAAAGAATACATATTAAATAAGCCTAACCCTACTATACTACTGGCTTTTATTTCCCTGGGATAATTTGGACAGCATTAGGTGGTTTTACTAAGAGCAGCCTCGTCGAGGGAGATTATTTCTAATTCCACAGTGCTGCAGATGCGGTCAGTAGCAACTGCAAGCTGCAAAGGAAACAAAACAAAGTTGGGTGTAATCCATTCAAGTTCACACGTTTCACCAGGGACAGCCTCCAAGCCTTGAATACTTAGGTATGCATTTACCCATTTCTTTAATCAACCACTACTAACGCCTACTAAAGGCCAGACACTGCTCTAAGTACTCTACGGATATGAAATATCCTCTCACCTTTACACTCACCTATGGAGTGTGTATGATAACCATCCCCGTTTTACAGATCAGGAAACTGACACACAGAATGGCACAGTAACTTGCCCAAGTTCACACAGCCCGTAGGTGGCAGAGCCAGGACCCATTTGACAGAGTCTGGCTCCAGAGGCCACGTTCTGAATCACCACGCTTAGTCTCCAAAAACCTAGAGAAAGCGCCAGCCTCAATGGAAAAGTTTTGTCTTCCCCACCCTACAGTCCCTACGCGGCGGCCCCAGTCTCCAGGGCATTCTTTCAGCTCCTCTGACAGGCCATCCTCCTCCCTTGCCCTGTCCCAACACTCTCCCGCACAAGTCCTCCTTGTCTTTTAGGCCTCTGCTCTCAGCTTCAACATCACTGCCTAAGTCACAAAGTCTAACAGTAAAATGCCGTATTTCTCAACACTCAACACGAAAGTGCCTTTACGTATCTCCTAGGTAATTGGTTGCTGCCTGTCTGTCCTTTCCAACCAGGCTGTGAGGTCCAGTACGTCAAACACCCTGTCAGTCTTGCTCACCAAGTGTCCAGGCCACCGAACACGCACCGACCAGAGGAAAGGAAGGACTTGTCCCAAAGTCAACTCTCCAGACTTTCTGTGCAAGGAGGGAACGAACGGAGCACCCTCCAGCCTCACGCTTTCTTTGCCAGACTTTCAAGTGTGGGGCACATACCTGTGCTCACAACGCTCCCCGGACAGCCCCCACTGCACCCCTAACAGGTAGACTTCTGCACAGTCAAGGGCTTTGGAAAGCACTGGCCTCTGCACACAAATATTACGTGGCCCTCGACAGGCCACTTCCCCTGAACCGGCCTGAGCTTCAGGCCCACAACAGGCTTCGTGAAAACCCCAACGGAACGTAGCCTCGAAAAGAGGGAGACCCGCACTCCTCAGAACGCCTCGAGACCAGTGTCCTTATCGACTTCGCGTCTGTCCTTCCAAGAAGCCGAGACCACGGGTGGCGCTTCAGCGCCCGACTCCCGGGCACCGCACGCCCAGGCTGGCCCCGTGCCCGGCACACACCGCCCGTTCCACGAACGCCTCAAGCGCACGAAGAGACCCCCCTCGCTCCCCGCGCCGCACAGCTGTCCCGCGACCTGACGGGCACCTCTTGGCGCACAAGCCTATTCCTCAGGGACACGCTCGCCTCCCACCAGCCCCCAGGCCCACGCCCCCCAGGTACCTCTCTCAGATGGAATCCTCTTCGCAGGCGCCCTGGTCCTCCGTGTCCGGCGAGCAGGAAGAGCGGGAGCTGAAGGACGGCCTCCTCAGGCTAGCGGCCGTGGCTGTGGAGGGCCCGGGCTGCTGTGCCCAGCGGGGACGCGGAGCGGCGTCCACGGACGCCGGGGGAACGGACGAGCCCGGCCCGGGAGAGAGCAGCACAGCGCGGCCGGACTCCGCCGGGCTCGGCTCTGGGCAGGCAGGCGCGGCTCGCCGACGCCTCCCACGCCTCCCAGGACGGCGGCCCAGCAGCCGCGCGCTCCTCTCCTCTCCTCTCCTCGCGCGCGCGCGCCGCCGCCCAGACGCTGCCCGGCCGTTGCCCCGCCCCCCCCCTCTGGCGGTGGACTGCGGACAGCGACGGGGACACCCTCCTGGGAGAACTCCTGCGGCCCCGCCCACACGCTTCGGACCTTCGCGCAGCGGGAAGGTGCGCTGACAGGGACGCAGGGTCCCCGCTACGCTCGCTCTCGGGGAACTGCAGCCTCCTCCCTCGGCTTTCACTTGAATGTCAGACCCGAAACCATGCAACGTCTACAAGCAAACATAGGCAGTGTGCTCTTTGACATCAGTCTTAGCAGCCTATTTTCAAGTACCACGTCTGACTGGGCAAGGGAAACAAAATACAAAATGAACAAACGGGACTACATCAAAGTCAAAAAACATCCTCTGCACCGCAAAGGAAACCATCCACAAAACCAAAACACAACCTAACAACTGGGAGAAGATTCTTGCAAACCGTATATCGGATAAGGGGTTAATATCCAAAACACAGAAAGAACTCATACATCTCAACAGCAAAAAAAATCAACAACCCAATTGAAAAGGCGGGCAAAAGATCTGAGCAGTGATTTCTCCAAAGAAGGTATACGGATGGCCAACAGGCATATGGAAAGGGACTCAACATCCTTAGCGATCAGAGAAATGCAAATCACAACTACAAGGAGATGTCACCTTACTCTGGTCAGAATGGCTCTAATTAACAAGACAAGAGACAAGTGTCGGAGAGGATGTGCAGAGAAGGGAACTCTCCTGCACTGCTGGTGGGAGGGCAGACTGGTGCAGCCACTATGGAAAGCAGTATGGAGTATCCTCAGAAAACTAAGAACACATCTACCATATGTAGGATCCAGCTAGCCCACTGCTGGCTATTCATCCAAAGAACTTGAAAACACCAATGCAGAAAGACACATGCACCCCTGGGTTCACTGCAGCATTATTCACAACAGCCAAAACTTGGAAGCAACCTAGGTGCCCATCAAGGGAAGAATGGATAAAGAAGATGTGGTATGTATACACAATGGAATGCCACTCGGCCCTAAGAAATGATGAGATCCGCCCATTTGTGACAACTTCGATGGACCTTGAGGGTATCATGTGAAGTGAAATAAATCAGAGGGACAAAGTCAAACACCGTGTGATCTCACTCATAAGGAGAAGATAAAAACAACGACAAACGCGCACAGAGCAAAGGAGATTGCATTGGTGGTTACCATAGGGGGAGGGGGGAGGGGAGAGAGCCAAAGGGGCGATGAGGCTCACATGTGAGGTGACGGACTATCATTAGTTTTCGGGTGGTGAACACGATGTAATCTACACACAGAATTCAAAATATATTACAACGTACATCTGAAAGCTATATCATCTTAGGATCCACTGTTACTGCAATAAAATAAAATAAAATAAAATAAAATAAAAAAGTGTAGGAGCCTCAAGAGGCTAACAGGCTTTTGAAAAGTTATTCCAGGGAATTTTATGGCTTAGCTCAGGGCGGCAGACACCAGCCTGAGACACAGCTGTGACACAGCCACTAACTTCAACTCAACTATATTCCGACTGGAGGGAAATCAAAACTACTGTCATCATAATTGATTGAAGGCTGCACTTTGTGCCAGATCCTGTGCCGACTGCTTTGCACCAACTGTCTCATTTAATCCTCACATCCAAAAGGTAGGTTACCGTTATTCTCCCCATTGTCAAGGTGAGGAGGCGGAAGCAGAAAGATGGCAATCTGCCTGGAATTCACAGAAGGATTCTCTAGGTAATGACATGACTTTTGGACAAGATTTCAAGGTTTAACACATTACAGTGCAGATGCAGATCCCAGTATCACAGAACGTGAAAAACACTGAGTCCCGCCAAATGTATTAAAACACTAACTATGGAGCCTCACAATCTCTTGGCCTTTTTTCTCAGATGAGGGAAAGCCCAGCGTGAAAAACCGTTGATGAGATGTCTGCAGAGGCGGACTACGTCTGGTCTTTAAAGCCGGGAACTATCCCAGTAGATTCTGAGTCAGTGGGTCCAGAGTAGGCCTTGAGCGTCTCTGTTCTTTTCCAAAGCCCCACAGGCTACACTTCCGTGCCCTTGGAGTTGGGAAGTACAGTCATGCCCTACATCGGGACGTTTCAGTCAACAACGGGGGTCCCATCAGATTAGTCCCACATGGCCTAGGTGTGTAGGAGGCTCTGCCATCCAGGTTTAGGAACTCCGTGGTGTCGGCACAGTCTCGAGATTGCCTGACCATGACACACTCCTCAGAACTTATCCCCACCGTTAAGCAAAGCATGACTATACTGCCTTGGATTCTCCACGGTCCCAGACCCTGCACTGTTTAGATGACTGCACACGCAGAGGGCACCTCGTCTGAGGCAGAGAGCAGCTGGAATCACAAAAGCTCTCGACAGAGAGTCAAGGAAAGGCGTGCTCTGCTTACACGACTCTCTACTTTTCCCTGGGTCTGAACCCTTTCATAGCTAATCTGCTTTTTTTAACCGAGCAGCTTTGCCAAAAAAAAAAAAAAAAGGTTACCAACAAACACTAAACAAACCAATATAAAGAATACATATTAAATAAGCCTAACCCTACTATACTACTGGCTTTTATTTCCCTGGGATAATTTGGACAGCATTAGGTGGTTTTACTAAGAGCAGCCTCGTCGAGGGAGATTATTTCTAATTCCACAGTGCTGCAGATGCGGTCAGTAGCAACTGCAAGCTGCAAAGGAAACAAAACAAAGTTGGGTGTAATCCATTCAAGTTCACACGTTTCACCAGGGACAGCCTCCAAGCCTTGAATACTTAGGTATGCATTTACCCATTTCTTTAATCAACCACTACTAACGCCTACTAAAGGCCAGACACTGCTCTAAGTACTCTACGGATATGAAATATCCTCTCACCTTTACACTCACCTATGGAGTGTGTATGATAACCATCCCCGTTTTACAGATCAGGAAACTGACACACAGAATGGCACAGTAACTTGCCCAAGTTCACACAGCCCGTAGGTGGCAGAGCCAGGACCCATTTGACAGAGTCTGGCTCCAGAGGCCACGTTCTGAATCACCACGCTTAGTCTCCAAAAACCTAGAGAAAGCGCCAGCCTCAATGGAAAAGTTTTGTCTTCCCCACCCTACAGTCCCTACGCGGCGGCCCCAGTCTCCAGGGCATTCTTTCAGCTCCTCTGACAGGCCATCCTCCTCCCTTGCCCTGTCCCAACACTCTCCCGCACAAGTCCTCCTTGTCTTTTAGGCCTCTGCTCTCAGCTTCAACATCACTGCCTAAGTCACAAAGTCTAACAGTAAAATGCCGTATTTCTCAACACTCAACACGAAAGTGCCTTTACGTATCTCCTAGGTAATTGGTTGCTGCCTGTCTGTCCTTTCCAACCAGGCTGTGAGGTCCAGTACGTCAAACACCCTGTCAGTCTTGCTCACCAAGTGTCCAGGCCACCGAACACGCACCGACCAGAGGAAAGGAAGGACTTGTCCCAAAGTCAACTCTCCAGACTTTCTGTGCAAGGAGGGAACGAACGGAGCACCCTCCAGCCTCACGCTTTCTTTGCCAGACTTTCAAGTGTGGGGCACATACCTGTGCTCACAACGCTCCCCGGACAGCCCCCACTGCACCCCTAACAGGTAGACTTCTGCACAGTCAAGGGCTTTGGAAAGCACTGGCCTCTGCACACAAATATTACGTGGCCCTCGACAGGCCACTTCCCCTGAACCGGCCTGAGCTTCAGGCCCACAACAGGCTTCGTGAAAACCCCAACGGAACGTAGCCTCGAAAAGAGGGAGACCCGCACTCCTCAGAACGCCTCGAGACCAGTGTCCTTATCGACTTCGCGTCTGTCCTTCCAAGAAGCCGAGACCACGGGTGGCGCTTCAGCACCCGACTCCCGGGCACCGCATGCCCAGGCTGGCCCCGTGCCCGGCACACACCGCCCGTTCCACGAACGCCTCAAGCGGACGAAGAGACCCCCCTCGCTCCCCGCGCCGCACAGCTGTCCCGCGACCTGACGGGCACCTCTTGGCGCACAAGCCTATTCCTCAGGGACACGCTCGCCTCCCACCAGCCCCCAGGCCCACGCCCCCCAGGTACCTCTCTCAGATGGAATCCTCTTCGCAGGCGCCCTGGTCCTCCGTGTCCGGCGAGCAGGAAGAGCGGGAGCTGAAGGACGGCCTCCTCAGGCTAGCGGCCGTGGCTGTGGAGGGCCCGGGCTGCTGTGCCCAGCGGGGACGCGGAGCGGCGTCCACGGACGCCGGGGGAACGGACGAGCCCGGCCCGGGAGAGAGCAGCACAGCGCGGCCGGACTCCGCCGGGCTCGGCTCTGGGCAGGCAGGCGCGGCTCGCCGACGCCTCCCACGCCTCCCAGGACGGCGGCCCAGCAGCCGCGCGCTCCTCTCCTCTCCTCTCCTCGCGCGCGCGCGCCGCCGCCCAGACGCTGCCCGGCCGTTGCCCCGCCCCCCCCCCTCTGGCGGTGGACTGCGGACAGCGACGGGGACACCCTCCTGGGAGAACTCCTGCGGCCCCGCCCACACGCTTCGGACCTTCGCGCAGCGGGAAGGTGCGCTGACAGGGACGCAGGGTCCCCGCTACGCTCGCTCTCGGGGAACTGCAGCCTCCTCCCTCGGCTTTCACTTGAATGTCAGACCCGAAACCATGCAACGTCTACAAGCAAACATAGGCAGTGTGCTCTTTGACATCAGTCTTAGCAGCCTATTTTCAAGTACCACGTCTGACTGGGCAAGGGAAACAAAATACAAAATGAACAAACGGGACTACATCAAAGTCAAAAAACATCCTCTGCACCGCAAAGGAAACCATCCACAAAACCAAAACACAACCTAACAACTGGGAGAAGATTCTTGCAAACCGTATATCGGATAAGGGGTTAATATCCAAAACACAGAAAGAACTCATACATCTCAACAGCAAAAAAAAAATCAACAACCCAATTGAAAAGGCGGGCAAAAGATCTGAGCAGTGATTTCTCCAAAGAAGGTATACGGATGGCCAACAGGCATATGGAAAGGGACTCAACATCCTTAGCGATCAGAGAAATGCAAATCACAACTACAAGGAGATGTCCCCTTACTCTGGTCAGAATGGCTCTAATTAACAAGACAAGAGACAAGTGTCGGAGAGGATGTGCAGAGAAGGGAACTCTCCTGCACTGCTGGTGGGAGGGCAGACTGGTGCAGCCACTATGGAAAGCAGTATGGAGTATCCTCAGAAAACTAAGAACACATCTACCATATGTAGGATCCAGCTAGCCCACTGCTGGCTATTCATCCAAAGAACTTGAAAACACCAATGCAGAAAGACACATGCACCCCTGGGTTCACTGCAGCATTATTCACAACAGCCAAAACTTGGAAGCAACCTAGGTGCCCATCAAGGGAAGAATGGATAAAGAAGATGTGGTATGTATACACAATGGAATGCCACTCGGCCCTAAGAAATGATGAGATCCGCCCATTTGTGACAACTTCGATGGACCTTGAGGGTATCATGTGAAGTGAAATAAATCAGAGGGACAAAGTCAAACACCGTGTGATCTCACTCATAAGGAGAAGATAAAAACAACGACAAACGCGCACAGAGCAAAGGAGATTGCATTGGTGGTTACCATAGGGGGAGGGGGTAGGGGAGAGAGCCAAAGGGGCGATGAGGCTCACATGTGAGGTGACGGACTATCATTAGTTTTCGGGTGGTGAACACGATGTAATCTACACACAGAATTCAAAATATATTACAACGTACATCTGAAAGCTATATCATCTTAGGATCCACTGTTACTGCAATAAAATAAAATAAAATAAAATAAAATAAAAAAGTGTAGGAGCCTCAAGAGGCTAACAGGCTTTTGAAAAGTTATTCCAGGGAATTTTATGGCTTAGCTCAGGGCGGCAGACACCAGCCTGAGACACAGCTGTGACACAGCCACTAACTTCAACTCAACTATATTCCGACTGGAGGGAAATCAAAACTACTGTCATCATAATTGATTGAAGGCTGCACTTTGTGCCAGATCCTGTGCCGACTGCTTTGCACCAACTGTCTCATTTAATCCTCACATCCAAAAGGTAGGTTACCGTTATTCTCCCCATTGTCAAGGTGAGGAGGCGGAAGCAGAAAGATGGCAATCTGCCTGGAATTCACAGAAGGATTCTCTAGGTAATGACATGACTTTTGGACAAGATTTCAAGGTTTAACACATTACAGTGCAGATGCAGATCCCAGTATCACAGAACGTGAAAAACACTGAGTCCCGCCAAATGTATTAAAACACTAACTATGGAGCCTCACAATCTCTTGGCCTTTTTTCTCAGATGAGGGAAAGCCCAGCGTGAAAAACCGTTGATGAGATGTCTGCAGAGGCGGACTACGTCTGGTCTTTAAAGCCGGGAACTATCCCAGTAGATTCTGAGTCAGTGGGTCCAGACTAGGCCTTGAGCGTCTCTGTTCTTTTCCAAAGCCCCACAGGCTACACTTCCGTGCCCTTGGAGTTGGGAAGTACAGTCATGCCCTACATCGGGACGTTTCAGTCAACAACGGGGGTCCCATCAGATTAGTCCCACATGGCCTAGGTGTGTAGGAGGCTCTGCCATCCAGGTTTAGGAACTCCGTGGTGTCGGCACAGTCTCGAGATTGCCTGACCATGACACACTCCTCAGAACTTATCCCCACCGTTAAGCAAAGCATGACTATACTGCCTTGGATTCTCCACGGTCCCAGACCCTGCACTGTTTAGATGACTGCACACGCAGAGGGCACCTCGTCTGAGGCAGAGAGCAGCTGGAATCACAAAAGCTCTCGACAGAGAGTCAAGGAAAGGCGTGCTCTGCTTACACGACTCTCTACTTTTCCCTGGGTCTGAACCCTTTCATAGCTAATCTGCTTTTTTTAACCGAGCAGCTTTGCCAAAAAAAAAAAAAAAAAGGTTACCAACAAACACTAAACAAACCAATATAAAGAATACATATTAAATAAGCCTAACCCTACTATACTACTGGCTTTTATTTCCCTGGGATAATTTGGACAGCATTAGGTGGTTTTACTAAGAGCAGCCTCGTCGAGGGAGATTATTTCTAATTCCACAGTGCTGCAGATGCGGTCAGTAGCAACTGCAAGCTGCAAAGGAAACAAAACAAAGTTGGGTGTAATCCATTCAAGTTCACACGTTTCACCAGGGACAGCCTCCAAGCCTTGAATACTTAGGTATGCATTTACCCATTTCTTTAATCAACCACTACTAACGCCTACTAAAGGCCAGACACTGCTCTAAGTACTCTACGGATATGAAATATCCTCTCACCTTTACACTCACCTATGGAGTGTGTATGATAACCATCCCCGTTTTACAGATCAGGAAACTGACACACAGAATGGCACAGTAACTTGCCCAAGTTCACACAGCCCGTAGGTGGCAGAGCCAGGACCCATTTGACAGAGTCTGGCTCCAGAGGCCACGTTCTGAATCACCATGCTTAGTCTCCAAAAACCTAGAGAAAGCGCCAGCCTCAATGGAAAAGTTTTGTCTTCCCCACCCTACAGTCCCTACGCGGCGGCCCCAGTCTCCAGGGCATTCTTTCAGCTCCTCTGACAGGCCATCCTCCTCCCTTGCCCTGTCCCAACACTCTCCCGCACAAGTCCTCCTTGTCTTTTAGGCCTCTGCTCTCAGCTTCAACATCACTGCCTAAGTCACAAAGTCTAACAGTAAAATGCCGTATTTCTCAACACTCAACACGAAAGTGCCTTTACGTATCTCCTAGGTAATTGGTTGCTGCCTGTCTGTCCTTTCCAACCAGGCTGTGAGGTCCAGTACGTCAAACACCCTGTCAGTCTTGCTCACCAAGTGTCCAGGCCACCGAACACGCACCGACCAGAGGAAAGGAAGGACTTGTCCCAAAGTCAACTCTCCAGACTTTCTGTGCAAGGAGGGAACGAACGGAGCACCCTCCAGCCTCACGCTTTCTTTGCCAGACTTTCAAGTGTGGGGCACATACCTGTGCTCACAACGCTCCCCGGACAGCCCCCACTGCACCCCTAACAGGTAGACTTCTGCACAGTCAAGGGCTTTGGAAAGCACTGGCCTCTGCACACAAATATTACGTGGCCCTCGACAGGCCACTTCCCCTGAACCGGCCTGAGCTTCAGGCCCACAACAGGCTTCGTGAAAACCCCAACGGAACGTAGCCTCGAAAAGAGGGAGACCCGCACTCCTCAGAACGCCTCGAGACCAGTGTCCTTATCGACTTCGCGTCTGTCCTTCCAAGAAGCCGAGACCACGGGTGGCGCTTCAGCGCCCGACTCCCGGGCACCGCACGCCCAGGCTGGCCCCGTGCCCGGCACACACCGCCCGTTCCACGAACGCCTCAAGCGGACGAAGAGACCCCCCTCGCTCCCCGCGCCGCACAGCTGTCCCGCGACCTGACGGGCACCTCTTGGCGCACAAGCCTATTCCTCAGGGACACGCTCGCCTCCCACCAGCCCCCAGGCCCACGCCCCCCAGGTACCTCTCTCAGATGGAATCCTCTTCGCAGGCGCCCTGGTCCTCCGTGTCCGGCGAGCAGGAAGAGCGGGAGCTGAAGGACGGCCTCCTCAGGCTAGCGGCCGTGGCTGTGGAGGGCCCGGGCTGCTGTGCCCAGCGGGGACGCGGAGCGGCGTCCACGGACGCCGGGGGAACGGACGAGCCCGGCCCGGGAGAGAGCAGCACAGCGCGGCCGGACTCCGCCGGGCTCGGCTCTGGGCAGGCAGGCGCGGCTCGCCGACGCCTCCCACGCCTCCCAGGACGGCGGCCCAGCAGCCGCGCGCTCCTCTCCTCTCCTCTCCTCGCGCGCGCGCGCCGCCGCCCAGACGACGCTGCCCGGCCGTTGCCCCGCCCCCCCCCTCTGGCGGTGGACTGCGGACAGCGACGGGGACACCCTCCTGGGAGAACTCCTGCGGCCCCGCCCACACGCTTCGGACCTTCGCGCAGCGGGAAGGTGCGCTGACAGGGACGCAGGGTCCCCGCTACGCTCGCTCTCGGGGAACTGCAGCCTCCTCCCTCGGCTTTCACTTGAATGTCAGACCCGAAACCATGCAACGTCTACAAGCAAACATAGGCAGTGTGCTCTTTGACATCAGTCTTAGCAGCCTATTTTCAAGTACCACGTCTGACTGGGCAAGGGAAACAAAATACAAAATGAACAAACGGGACTACATCAAAGTCAAAAAACATCCTCTGCACCGCAAAGGAAACCATCCACAAAACCAAAACACAACCTAACAACTGGGAGAAGATTCTTGCAAACCGTATATCGGATAAGGGGTTAATATCCAAAACACAGAAAGAACTCATACATCTCAACAGCAAAAAAAAAATCAACAACCCAATTGAAAAGGCGGGCAAAAGATCTGAGCAGTGATTTCTCCAAAGAAGGTATACGGATGGCCAACAGGCATATGGAAAGGGACTCAACATCCTTAGCGATCAGAGAAATGCAAATCACAACTACAAGGAGATGTCCCCTTACTCTGGTCAGAATGGCTCTAATTAACAAGACAAGAGACAAGTGTCGGAGAGGATGTGCAGAGAAGGGAACTCTCCTGCACTGCTGGTGGGAGGGCAGACTGGTGCAGCCACTATGGAAAGCAGTATGGAGTATCCTCAGAAAACTAAGAACACATCTACCATATGTAGGATCCAGCTAGCCCACTGCTGGCTATTCATCCAAAGAACTTGAAAACACCAATGCAGAAAGACACATGCACCCCTGGGTTCACTGCAGCATTATTCACAACAGCCAAAACTTGGAAGCAACCTAGGTGCCCATCAAGGGAAGAATGGATAAAGAAGATGTGGTATGTATACACAATGGAATGCCACTCGGCCCTAAGAAATGATGAGATCCGCCCATTTGTGACAACTTCGATGGACCTTGAGGGTATCATGTGAAGTGAAATAAATCAGAGGGACAAAGTCAAACACCGTGTGATCTCACTCATAAGGAGAAGATAAAAACAACGACAAACGCGCACAGAGCAAAGGAGATTGCATTGGTGGTTACCATAGGGGGAGGGGGGAGGGGAGAGAGCCAAAGGGGCGATGAGGCTCACATGTGAGGTGACGGACTATCATTAGTTTTCGGGTGGTGAACACGATGTAATCTACACACAGAATTCAAAATATATTACAACGTACATCTGAAAGCTATATCATCTTAGGATCCACTGTTACTGCAATAAAATAAAATAAAATAAAATAAAATAAAAAAGTGTAGGAGCCTCAAGAGGCTAACAGGCTTTTGAAAAGTTATTCCAGGGAATTTTATGGCTTAGCTCAGGGCGGCAGACACCAGCCTGAGACACAGCTGTGACACAGCCACTAACTTCAACTCAACTATATTCCGACTGGAGGGAAATCAAAACTACTGTCATCATAATTGATTGAAGGCTGCACTTTGTGCCAGATCCTGTGCCGACTGCTTTGCACCAACTGTCTCATTTAATCCTCACATCCAAAAGGTAGGTTACCGTTATTCTCCCCATTGTCAAGGTGAGGAGGCGGAAGCAGAAAGATGGCAATCTGCCTGGAATTCACAGAAGGATTCTCTAGGTAATGACATGACTTTTGGACAAGATTTCAAGGTTTAACACATTACAGTGCAGATGCAGATCCCAGTATCACAGAACGTGAAAAACACTGAGTCCCGCCAAATGTATTAAAACACTAACTATGGAGCCTCACAATCTCTTGGCCTTTTTTCTCAGATGAGGGAAAGCCCAGCGTGAAAAAACCGTTGATGAGATGTCTGCAGAGGCGGACTACGTCTGGTCTTTAAAGCCGGGAACTATCCCAGTAGATTCTGAGTCAGTGGGTCCAGAGTAGGCCTTGAGCGTCTCTGTTCTTTTCCAAAGCCCCACAGGCTACACTTCCGTGCCCTTGGAGTTGGGAAGTACAGTCATGCCCTACATCGGGACGTTTCAGTCAACAACGGGGGTCCCATCAGATTAGTCCCACATGGCCTAGGTGTGTAGGAGGCTCTGCCATCCAGGTTTAGGAACTCCGTGGTGTCGGCACAGTCTCGAGATTGCCTGACCATGACACACTCCTCAGAACTTATCCCCACCGTTAAGCAAAGCATGACTATACTGCCTTGGATTCTCCACGGTCCCAGACCCTGCACTGTTTAGATGACTGCACACGCAGAGGGCACCTCGTCTGAGGCAGAGAGCAGCTGGAATCACAAAAGCTCTCGACAGAGAGTCAAGGAAAGGCGTGCTCTGCTTACACGGACTCTCTACTTTTCCCTGGGTCTGAACCCTTTCATAGCTAATCTGCTTTTTTTAAACCGAGCAGCTTTGCCAAAAAAAAAAAAAAAAAAAAAAAAAAAAAAGGTTACCAACAAACACTAAACAAACAAATATAAAGAATACATATTAAATAAGCCTAACCCTACTATACTACTGGCTTTTATTTCCCTGGGATAATTTGGACAGCATTAGGTGGTTTTACTAAGAGAGCAGCCTCGTCGAGGGAGATTATTTCTAATTCCACAGTGCTGCAGATGCGGTCAGTAGCAACGGCAAGCTGCAAAGGAAACAAAACAAAGTTGGGTGTAATCCATTCAAGTTCACACGTTTCACCAGGGACAGCCTCCAAGCCTTGAATACTTAGGTATGCATTTACCCATTTCTTTAATCAACCACTACTAACGGCCTACTAAAGGCCAGACACCTGCTCTAAGTACTCTACGGATATGAAATATCCTCTCACCCTTTACACATCACCTATGGAGTGTGTATGATAACCAATCCCCGTTTTACAGATCAGGAAACTGACACACAGAATGGCACAGTAACTTGCCCAAGTTCACACAGCCCGTAGGTGGCCAGAGCCAGGACCATTTGACAGAGTCTGGCTCCAGAGGCCACGTTCTGAATCACCACGCTTAGTCTCCAAAAAACCTAGAGAAAGCGCCAGCCTCAATGGAAAAGTTTTGGTCTTCCCCACCCTACAGTCCCTACGCGGCGGCCCCAGTCTCCAGGGCATTCTTTCAGCTCCTCTGACAGGCCATCCTCCTCCCTTGCCCTGTCCCAACACTCTCCCCGCACAAGTCCTCCTTGTCTTTTAGGCCTCTGCTCTCAGCTTCAACATCACTGCCTAAGTCACAAAGTCTAACAGTAAAATGCCGTATTTCTCAACACTCAACACGAAAGTGCCTTTACGTATCTCCTAGGTAATTGGTTGCTGCCTGTCTGTCCTTTCCAACCAGGCTGTGAGGTCCAGTACGTCAAACACCCTGTCAGTCTTGCTCACCAAGTGTCCAGGCCACCGAAACACGCACCGACCAGAGGAAAGGAAGGACTTGTCCCAAAGTCAACTCTCCAGACTTTCTGTGCAAGGAGGGAACGAACGGAGCACCCTCCAGCCTCACGCTTTCTTTGCCAGACTTTCAAGTGTGGGGCACATACCTGTGCTCACAACGCTCCCCCGGACAGCCCCCACTGCACCCCTAACAGGTAGACTTCTGCACAGTCAAGGGCTTTGGAAAGCACTGGCCTCTGCAACACAAATATTACGTGGCCCTCGACAGGCCACTTCCCCTGAACCGGCCTGAGCTTCAGGCCCACAACAGGCTTCGTGAAAACCCCAACGGAACGTAGCCTCGAAAAGAGGGAGACCCGCACTCCTCAGAACGCCTCGAGACCAGTGTCCTTATCGACTTCGCGTCTGTCCTTCCAAGAAGCCGAGACCACGGGTGGCGCTTCAGCGCCCGACTCCCGGGCACCGCACGCCCAGGCTGGCCCCGTGCCCGGCACACACCGCCCCGTTCCCACGAACGCCTCAAGCGCACGAAGAGACCCCCCCTCGCTCCCCGCGCCGCACAGCTGTCCCGCGACCTGACGGGCACCTCTTGGCGCACAAGCCTATTCCTCAGGGACACGCTCGCCTCCCACCAGCCCCCAGGCCCCACGCCCCCCCAGGTACCTCTCTCAGATGGAATCCTCTTCGCAGGCGCCCTGGTCCTCCGTGTCCGGCGAGCAGGAAGAGCGGGAGGCTGAAGGACGGCCTCCTCAGGCTAGCGGCCGTGGCTGTGGAGGGCCCGGGCTGCCTGTGCCCAGCGGGGACGCGGAGCGGCGTCCACGGACGCCGGGGGGAACGGACGAGCCCGGCCCCGGGAGAGAGCAGCACAGCGCGGCCGGACTCCGCCGGGCTCGGCTCTGGGCAGGCAGGCGCGGCTCGCCGACGCCTCCCACGCCTCCCAGGACGGCGGCCCAGCAGCCGCGCGCTCCTCTCCTCTCCCTCTCCTCCGCGCGCGCTTCGCAGCACGCCGCCCCCAGACGCTGCCCGGCCGTTGCCCCGCCCCCCCCCTCTGGCGGTGGACTGCGGACAGCGACGGGGGACACCCTCCTGGGAGAACTCCTGCGGCCCCCCGCCCACACGCTTCGGACCTTCGCGCAGCGGGAAGGTGCGCTGACAGGGACGCAGGGTCCCCCGCTACGCTCGCTCTCGGGGAACTGCAGCCTCCCTCCCTCGGCTTTCACTTGAATGTCAGACCCGAAACCATGCAACGTCTACAAGCAAACATAGGCAGTGTGCTCTTTGACATCAGTCTTAGCAGCCTATTTTCAAGTACCACGTCTGACTGGGCAAGGGAAAC
>NW_027222310.1:0-30675 GCF_041296265.1 Equus caballus
CCTACACGGCAGAGCCTCCTACACACCTAGGCTCTATGGGACTAATCTTATGGGACCCCCGTTGTTGACTGAAACGTCCCGATGTAGGGCCTGACTGTGCTTCCCAACTCCAAGGGCACGGAAGTGTAGCCTGTGGGGCTTTTTCAAAGAACGGAGACGCTCGACGCCTACTCTGGACCCACTGACTCAGAATCTACTGGGATAGTTCCCGGCTTTAAAGACCAGACCTAGTCCTCATCTGCAGACATCTCCTCAACGGGTTTTCACCCTGGGTTTTCCCTCCTCTGAAAAAACAGGCCAAGAGATTGTGAGGATCCATAGTTAGTGTTTTAATACATGTGGCAGGACTCAGTGTTTTCACGTTCTGTGATACTGGGATCTGCGTCTTCACTGGAATGTGTTAAACCTTTAAATCTTGTCCAAAAGTCATGTCATTACCTAGAGAAGCCTTGTGTGAATTCCAGGCAGATGGCCATCTTTCTGCTTCCGCCTCCTCACCTTGAAAATGGGGAGAATAACGGTAACCTGCCTTTTGGATGTGAGGATTAAATGAGACAGTTGGTGCAAAGCAGTTGGCACAGGATCTGGCACAAAGTGAAGCCTTCAATCAATTATGATTACAGTAGTTTTGATTTCCCTCCAGGCGGAATAGAGTTTAGTTGAAGTTAGGGGCTATGTCACAGCTGTGTCTCAGGCTGGTGTGTGCCGCCCTGAGCTAAGCCATACAAATCCCTAGAATAACTTTTCAAAAGCCTGTTAGCCTCTTGAGGCTCCAACACTTCTCTATTTTATTTTATTTTATTTTATTTTATTTTATTTTATTGCAGTAACAGCGGATTCTAACATTATGTAGCTTTCAGAGGTACGTTTGTAATGTATTTCGAATACTGTGTGGATTACATCGTGTTCACCACCCGAAAACTAATGATAGTCCGTCACCTCACATGTGAGCCTCATCACCCCTTTGGCTCTCTCCCCTCCCCCCTCCCCCTCTGGTGACCACCAATCCAGTCTCCGTGGCTCTGTGTGCGTTTGTCATTGTTTTTATCTTCTACTTATGAGTGAGATCACAAACACCGTGTGGTGTTTGACTTTCTCCCTCTGGTTTATTTCACTTCACATAATACCCTCCAGGTCCATCCACGTTGTCACAAATGCCGGAGCTCACCATTTCTTAGGGCTGAGTAGCATTCCATTGTGTATACATACCACGTCTTCTTTCTCCATTCTTCCCTTGGTGGGCACCTAGGTTGCTTCCAAGTTCTGGCTGTTGTGAATAATGCTGCAGTGAACCTAGGGGTGCAGGTGTCTTTCTGCATTGGTGTTTTCGAGTGCTTTGGATAAATACCCAGCCGTGGGCTAGCTGGATCATATATATGGTAGACGGATTCTTAGTTTTTCCGAGGATGCTCCATACTGCTTTCCATAGTGGCTGCACAGTCTGCACTCCGGCAGCAGTGTAGGAGAGTTGCCGTCTCTCCCCATCCTCTCCCACACTTGTCTCTTGTGTCGTTAATTAGAGCCGTTCTGAGCAGAGGAAGGTGACCTCTCCTTGTAGTTTTGATCTGCCTTTCTCTGATGGCTAATGATGTTGAGCACCTTTCCATTTGCCTGTTGGCCATCCGCATGTCTTCTTTGGAGAGATCACTGCTCAGATCTTTTGCCCGTCTTTTAATTGGGTTGTTGATTTTTGTTGTTGTTGAGCTGTGTGAGTTCTTTCTGTATTTGGGCTAGAAACCCCTTATCCGATATATGGTTTGCAAGTCTCTTCTGCCAGCTGTTAGGTTGTGTTTGGTTTTGTGGAGGGTTTCCTTTGCCGTGCAGAAGATTTCTTTTACTTTGACGTAGTCCCATTTGTTCCTTTTGTGTTTTGTTTGCATTGCCCAGTCAGACGTGGTACTTGAAACTAGGCTGCTAAGACTGATGTCAAAGAGCATACTGCCTATGCTTTCTTGTGGGCGTTGCATGGTTTCGGGTGTGACATTCAAGTCAAACCCGAGGAGGCTGCAGTTCCCCCGAGAGCCAGCGTAGCGGGGCCCCTGCGTCCCTGTCAGCGCACCTGGCCGCTCCGCGGAGGGCCGAAGCAGCGTGTGGGCGGGGCCCCAGGAGTTCTCCCAGGAGGGTGTCCCTGTGGCTGTCCGCAGTCCACCGCCGGAGGGGGGGCGGGGCAGCGGCTGGGGAGCGTGGGGGCGGCGGCTGCGCGCGGGGAGCGCGCGGCTGCTGGGCCGCCGTCCGGGGAGGCGTCGGCCAGCCGCGCCTGCCTGCCCAGAGCCGAGCCCCGGCGGAGTCCGGCCGCGCTCTGCTGCTCTCTCCCGGGCCGGGCTCGTCCGTTGCCCCGGCGTCCGTGGACGCCGCTCCGTGTCCCCGCTGGGCACAGCAGCCCGGGCCTTCCACAGCCACGGCCGGCCGCTAGCCCTGAGGAGGCCGTCCTTCAGCTCCCGCTCTTCCTGCCTGCCGGACACGGACGACCAGGGCGCCTGCGAAGAGGATTCCGTCTGGGAGAGGTACCTGGGGGCGTGGGCCTGGGGGCTGGTGGGAGGCGAGCGTGTCCCTGAGGAATAGGCTTGTGCGCCGAGAGGTGCCCGTCAGGTGGCGGGACAGCTGTGCGGCGCGGGGAGCGAGGGGGTCTCTTCGTGCCCTTCACGCGTTCGTGGAACGGGCGGTGTGTGCCGGGCACCTGCCCAGGGGCCAGCCTGGGGATGCGGTGCCCGGGAGTCGGGCGCTGAAGCGGCACCCGTGGTCTTGGCTTCTTGGAAGGACAGACGCGACGTCGGTAACGACACTGGTCTCCATGCGTTCTGAGGAGTGCAGGTCTCCCTCTTTTCGAGGCTACGTTCCGTTGGGGTCTTCACGAAGCCTCTTGTGGCCCTGAAGCTCAGGCCGGTTCAGGGGAAGTGGCCTGTCGAGGGCCACATAATATTTGTGTGCAGAGCCGGTGCTTTCCAAAGGCCTTGCCTGTGCAGAGGTCTACCTGATAGGGGTGCAGTGGGGTCTGTCCGGGGAGCATTGTGAGCACAGGTATGTGTCCCACACTTGAAAGTCTGGCAAAGAAAGCGTGAGGCTCGAGGGTGCTCCGTTCGTTCCCTCCTTCCACAGAAAGTCTGGAGAGTTGACTTGGGGACCGGTCCTTCCTTTCCTCTGGTCGGTGCGTGTCCAGTGGTCTGGACACTTGGTGAGCAAGACTGACAGGCTGTTTGACGTACGGGACCTCACAGCCTAGTTGGAAAGGACAGACAGGCAGCAACTAATTACCTAGGAGGTACGTAAAAGCAATTTTGTGTTGAGTGCTGAGAAATGCAGCATTTACTGTTAGACCTTGTGACTTAGGCAGTGATGTGGAAGCCGAGAGCGGATGCCTAAAAGAAAAGGAGGACTTGTGCGGGAGAGTGTTGGGACAGGGCAAGGGAGGAGCATGGCCTGTCAGAGGAGCTGAAAGAATGCCCTGGAGACTGGGGCCGCGTAGGGACTGTAGGCTGGGGTGGGGAAAACAAAACTTTTCGATTAAGCCTGGCGCTTTCTACAGGTTTTTGGAGACTAAGCGTGGTGATTCAGCACGTGGACTCTGGGGCCAGACTCTGTCAAATGGGTCCTGGCTCTGCCGCCTACGGGCTGTGTGAACTTGGGCAAGTTACTGTACCATTCTGCGTGTCAGTTTCCTGATCTGTAGAACGGGGATGATTATCATACACACTCCGTAGGCGAGCGTAAAGGTTAGAGGATATTTCACATCCGTAAAGTACTTCGAGCAGTGTCTGGCCTTTGGTAGGCGTTAGTAGTGGTTGGTTAAAGAAATGGATAAATGCGTACATAAGTATTCAAGGCTTGGAGGCTGTCCCTGGTGAAACGTGTGAACTGGAATGGATTACACCCAACTTTGTTTCCTTTCCAGCTTGCGGTTGCTACTGACCGCATCTGCAGCACTGTGGACTTAGAAATAATCTCCCTCGACTTGGCTGCTCTTGGTAAAAGAATCTAATGCTGTCCAAATTATCCCAGGGAAAGAAAAGCCTTTTCCGTAGCCTAGTAGGGTTAGGCTTATTTAATATGTATGGTTGATATTGGTTTGTTTAGTATTGCTTGGTAACATTCTTTTGGCACAGCTGCTTGGTTAAAAAAAGTAGATTAGCTGTAAAATAGTTCAGACACAGAGAAAAGTAGAGAGTCGTGTAAGCAGAGCACGCCTTTCCTTGACTCTCCGTCGAGAGCTGTTGTGATTCCAGCCGCTCTCTGCCTCAGACACGGTGCCCTCTGCGTGTGCAGTCATCTAAACAGCGCAGGGTCTGGAACCGTGGAGAATCTAAGGCAGTGCAGTCATGCTTTGCTTAACAGTGGGGCTAAGCTGTGAGGAGTGCGTCACGGTCAGGCAATCGCGTGATCGTGCAAGCACCACGGAGTTCATAAACCTACACGGCAGAGCCTCCTACACACCTAGGCTCTATGGGACTAATCTTATGGGACCCCCGTTGTTGACTGAAACGTCCCGATGTAGGGCCTGACTGTGCTTCCCAACTCCAAGGGCACGGAAGTGTAGCCTGTGGGGCTTTTTCAAAGAACGGAGACGCTCGACGCCTACTCTGGACCCACTGACTCAGAATCTACTGGGATAGTTCCCGGCTTTAAAGACCAGACCTAGTCCTCATCTGCAGACATCTCCTCAACGGGTTTTCACCCTGGGTTTTCCCTCCTCTGAAAAAACAGGCCAAGAGATTGTGAGGATCCATAGTTAGTGTTTTAATACATGTGGCAGGACTCAGTGTTTTTCACGTTCTGTGATACTGGGATCTGCGTCTTCACTGGAATGTGTTAAACCTTTAAATCTTGTCCAAAAGTCATGTCATTACCTAGAGAAGCCTTGTGTGAATTCCAGGCAGATGGCCATCTTTCTGCTTCCGCCTCCTCACCTTGAAAATGGGGAGAATAACGGTAACCTGCCTTTTGGATGTGAGGATTAAATGAGACAGTTGGTGCAAAGCAGTTGGCACAGGATCTGGCACAAAGTGAAGCCTTCAATCAATTATGATTACAGTAGTTTTGATTTCCCTCCAGGCGGAATAGAGTTTAGTTGAAGTTAGGGGCTATGTCACAGCTGTGTCTCAGGCTGGTGTGTGCCGCCCTGAGCTAAGCCATACAAATCCCTAGAATAACTTTTCAAAAGCCTGTTAGCCTCTTGAGGCTCCAACACTTCTCTATTTTATTTTATTTTATTTTATTTTATTTTATTTTATTGCAGTAACAGCGGATTCTAACATTATGTAGCTTTCAGAGGTACGTTGTAATGTATTTCGAATTCTGTGTGGATTACATCGTGTTCACCACCCGAAAACTAATGATAGTCCGTCACCTCACATGTGAGCCTCATCACCCCTTTGGCTCTCTCCCCTCCCCCCTCCCCCTCTGGTGACCACCAATCCAGTCTCCGTGGCTCTGTGTGCGTTTGTCATTGTTTTTATCTTCTACTTATGAGTGAGATCACAAACACCGTGTGGTGTTTGACTTTCTCCCTCTGGTTTATTTCACTTCACATAATACCCTCCAGGTCCATCCACGTTGTCACAAATGGCCGGAGCTCACCATTTCTTAGGGCTGAGTAGCATTCCATTGTGTATACATACCACGTCTTCTTTCTCCATTCTTCCCTTGGTGGGCACCTAGGTTGCTTCCAAGTTCTGGCTGTTGTGAATAATGCTGCAGTGAACCTAGGGGTGCAGGTGTCTTTCTGCATTGGTGTTTTCGAGTGCTTTGGATAAATACCCAGCCGTGGGCTAGCTGGATCATATATATGGTAGACGGATTCTTAGTTTTTCCGAGGATGCTCCATACTGCTTTCCATAGTGGCTGCACCAGTCTGCACTCCCGGCAGCAGTGTAGGAGAGTTGCCGTCTCTCCCCATCCTCTCCCACACTTGTCTCTTGTGTCGTTAATTAGAGCCGTTCTGAGCAGAGGAAGGTGACCTCTCCTTGTAGTTTTGATCTGCCTTTCTCTGATGGCTAATGATGTTGAGCACCTTTCCATTTGCCTGTTGGCCATCCGCATGTCTTCTTTGGAGAGATCACTGCTCAGATCTTTTGCCCGTCTTTTTAATTGGGTTGTTGATTTTTGTTGTTGTTGAGCTGTGTGAGTTCTTTCTGTATTTGGGCTAGAAACCCCTTATCCGATATATGGTTTGCAAGTCTCTTCTGCCAGCTGTTAGGTTGTGTTTTGGTTTTGTGGAGGGTTTCCTTTGCCGTGCAGAAGATTTCTTTTACTTTGACGTAGTCCCATTTGTTCCTTTTGTGTTTTGTTTGCATTGCCCAGTCAGACGTGGTACTTGAAACTAGGCTGCTAAGACTGATGTCAAAGAGCATACTGCCTATGCTTTCTTGTGGGCGTTGCATGGTTTCGGGTGTGACATTCAAGTCAAACCCGAGGAGGCTGCAGTTCCCCCGAGAGCCAGCGTAGCGGGGCCCCTGCGTCCCTGTCAGCGCACCTGGCCGCTCCGCGGAGGGCCGAAGCAGCGTGTGGGCGGGGCCCCAGGAGTTCTCCCAGGAGGGTGTCCCTGTGGCTGTCCGCAGTCCACCGCCGGAGGGGGGGCGGGGCAGCGGCTGGGGAGCGTGGGGGCGGCGGCGCGCGCGGGGAGCGCGCGGCTGCTGGGCCGCCGTCCGGGGAGGCGTCGGCCAGCCGCGCCTGCCTGCCCAGAGCCGAGCCCCGGCGGAGTCCGGCCGCGCTCTGCTGCTCTCTCCCGGGCCGGGCTCGTCCGTTGCCCCGGCGTCCGTGGACGCCGCTCCGTGTCCCCGCTGGGCACAGCAGCCCGGGCCTTCCACAGCCACGGCCGGCCGCTAGCCTGAGGAGGCCGTCCTTCAGCTCCCGCTCTTCCTGCCTGCCGGACACGGACGACCAGGGCGCCTGCGAAGAGGATTCCGTCTGGGAGAGGTACCTGGGGGCGTGGGCCTGGGGGCTGGTGGGAGGCGAGCGTGTCCCTGAGGAATAGGCTTGTGCGCCGAGAGGTGCCCGTCAGGTGGCGGGACAGCTGTGCGGCGCGGGGAGCGAGGGGGTCTCTTCGTGCCCTTCACGCGTTCGTGGAACGGGCGGTGTGTGCCGGGCACCTGCCCAGGGGCCAGCCTGGGGATGCGGTGCCCGGGAGTCGGGCGCTGAAGCGGCACCCGTGGTCTTGGCTTCTTGGAAGGACAGACGCGACGTCGGTAACGACACTGGTCTCCATGCGTTCTGAGGAGTGCAGGTCTCCCTCTTTTCGAGGCTACGTTCCGTTGGGGTCTTCACGAAGCCTCTTGTGGCCCTGAAGCTCAGGCCGGTTCAGGGGAAGTGGCCTGTCGAGGGCCACATAATATTTGTGTGCAGAGCCGGTGCTTTCCAAAGGCCTTGCCTGTGCAGAGGTCTACCTGATAGGGGTGCAGTGGGGTCTGTCCGGGGAGCATTGTGAGCACAGGTATGTGTCCCACACTTGAAAGTCTGGCAAAGAAAGCGTGAGGCTCGAGGGTGCTCCGTTCGTTCCCTCCTTCCACAGAAAGTCTGGAGAGTTGACTTGGGGACCGGTCCTTCCTTTCCTCTGGTCGGTGCGTGTCCAGTGGTCTGGACACTTGGTGAGCAAGACTGACAGGCTGTTTGACGTACGGGACCTCACAGCCTAGTTGGAAAGGACAGACAGGCAGCAACTAATTACCTAGGAGGTACGTAAAAGCAATTTTGTGTTGAGTGCTGAGAAATGCAGCATTTACTGTTAGACCTTGTGACTTAGGCAGTGATGTGGAAGCCGAGAGCGGATGCCTAAAAGAAAAGGAGGACTTGTGCGGGAGAGTGTTGGGACAGGGCAAGGGAGGAGCATGGCCTGTCAGAGGAGCTGAAAGAATGCCCTGGAGACTGGGGCCGCGTAGGGACTGTAGGCTGGGGTGGGGAAAACAAAACTTTTCGATTAAGCCTGGCGCTTTCTACAGGTTTTTGGAGACTAAGCGTGGTGATTCAGCACGTGGACTCTGGGGCCAGACTCTGTCAAATGGGTCCTGGCTCTGCCGCCTACGGGCTGTGTGAACTTGGGCAAGTTACTGTACCATTCTGCGTGTCAGTTTCCTGATCTGTAGAACGGGGATGATTATCATACACACTCCGTAGGCGAGCGTAAAGGTTAGAGGATATTTCACATCCGTAAAGTACTTCGAGCAGTGTCTGGCCTTTGGTAGGCGTTAGTAGTGGTTGGTTAAAGAAATGGATAAATGCGTACATAAGTATTCAAGGCTTGGAGGCTGTCCCTGGTGAAACGTGTGAACTGGAATGGATTACACCCAACTTTGTTTCCTTTCCAGCTTGCGGTTGCTACTGACCGCATCTGCAGCACTGTGGACTTAGAAATAATCTCCCTCGACTTGGCTGCTCTTGGTAAAAGAATCTAATGCTGTCCAAATTATCCCAGGGAAAGAAAAGCCTTTTCCGTAGCCTAGTAGGGTTAGGCTTATTTAATATGTATGGTTGATATTGGTTTGTTTAGTATTGCTTGGTAACATTCTTTTGGCACAGCTGCTTGGTTAAAAAAAGTAGATTAGCTGTAAAATAGTTCAGACACAGAGAAAAGTAGAGAGTCGTGTAAGCAGAGCACGCCTTTCCTTGACTCTCCGTCGAGAGCTGTTGTGATTCCAGCCGCTCTCTGCCTCAGACACGGTGCCCTCTGCGTGTGCAGTCATCTAAACAGCGCAGGGTCTGGAACCGTGGAGAATCTAAGGCAGTGCAGTCATGCTTTGCTTAACAGTGGGGCTAAGCTGTGAGGAGTGCGTCACGGTCAGGCAATCGCGTGATCGTGCAAGCACCACGGAGTTCATAAACCTACACGGCAGAGCCTCCTACACACCTAGGCTCTATGGGACTAATCTTATGGGACCCCCGTTGTTGACTGAAACGTCCCGATGTAGGGCCTGACTGTGCTTCCCAACTCCAAGGGCACGGAAGTGTAGCCTGTGGGGCTTTTTCAAAGAACGGAGACGCTCGACGCCTACTCTGGACCCACTGACTCAGAATCTACTGGGATAGTTCCCGGCTTTAAAGACCAGACCTAGTCCTCATCTGCAGACATCTCCTCAACGGGTTTTCACCCTGGGTTTTCCCTCCTCTGAAAAAACAGGCCAAGAGATTGTGAGGATCCATAGTTAGTGTTTTAATACATGTGGCAGGACTCAGTGTTTTTCACGTTCTGTGATACTGGGATCTGCGTCTTCACTGGAATGTGTTAAACCTTTAAATCTTGTCCAAAAGTCATGTCATTACCTAGAGAAGCCTTGTGTGAATTCCAGGCAGATGGCCATCTTTCTGCTTCCGCCTCCTCACCTTGAAAATGGGGAGAATAACGGTAACCTGCCTTTTGGATGTGAGGATTAAATGAGACAGTTGGTGCAAAGCAGTTGGCACAGGATCTGGCACAAAGTGAAGCCTTCAATCAATTATGATTACAGTAGTTTTGATTTCCCTCCAGGCGGAATAGAGTTTAGTTGAAGTTAGGGGCTATGTCACAGCTGTGTCTCAGGCTGGTGTGTGCCGCCCTGAGCTAAGCCATACAAATCCCTAGAATAACTTTTCAAAAGCCTGTTAGCCTCTTGAGGCTCCAACACTTCTCTATTTTATTTTATTTTATTTTATTTTATTTTATTTTATTTTATTTTATTGCAGTAACAGCGGATTCTAACATTATGTAGCTTTCAGAGGTACGTTGTAATGTATTTCGAATTCTGTGTGGATTACATCGTGTTCACCACCCGAAAACTAATGATAGTCCGTCACCTCACATGTGAGCCTCATCACCCCTTTGGCTCTCTCCCCTCCCCCCTCCCCCTCTGGTGACCACCAATCCAGTCTCCGTGGCTCTGTGTGCGTTTGTCATTGTTTTTATCTTCTACTTATGAGTGAGATCACAAACACCGTGTGGTGTTTGACTTTCTCCCTCTGGTTTATTTCACTTCACATAATACCCTCCAGGTCCATCCACGTTGTCACAAATGGCCGGAGCTCACCATTTCTTAGGGCTGAGTAGCATTCCATTGTGTATACATACCACGTCTTCTTTCTCCATTCTTCCCTTGGTGGGCACCTAGGTTGCTTCCAAGTTCTGGCTGTTGTGAATAATGCTGCAGTGAACCTAGGGGTGCAGGTGTCTTTCTGCATTGGTGTTTTCGAGTGCTTTGGATAAATACCCAGCCGTGGGCTAGCTGGATCATATATATGGTAGACGGATTCTTAGTTTTTCCGAGGATGCTCCATACTGCTTTCCATAGTGGCTGCACCAGTCTGCACTCCCGGCAGCAGTGTAGGAGAGTTGCCGTCTCTCCCCATCCTCTCCCACACTTGTCTCTTGTGTCGTTAATTAGAGCCGTTCTGAGCAGAGGAAGGTGACCTCTCCTTGTAGTTTTGATCTGCCTTTCTCTGATGGCTAATGATGTTGAGCACCTTTCCATTTGCCTGTTGGCCATCCGCATGTCTTCTTTGGAGAGATCACTGCTCAGATCTTTTGCCCGTCTTTTTAATTGGGTTGTTGATTTTTGTTGTTGTTGAGCTGTGTGAGTTCTTTCTGTATTTGGGCTAGAAACCCCTTATCCGATATATGGTTTGCAAGTCTCTTCTGCCAGCTGTTAGGTTGTGTTTTGGTTTTGTGGAGGGTTTCCTTTGCCGTGCAGAAGATTTCTTTTACTTTGACGTAGTCCCATTTGTTCCTTTTGTGTTTTGTTTGCATTGCCCAGTCAGACGTGGTACTTGAAACTAGGCTGCTAAGACTGATGTCAAAGAGCATACTGCCTATGCTTTCTTGTGGGCGTTGCATGGTTTCGGGTGTGACATTCAAGTCAAACCCGAGGAGGCTGCAGTTCCCCCGAGAGCCAGCGTAGCGGGGCCCCTGCGTCCCTGTCAGCGCACCTGGCCGCTCCGCGGAGGGCCGAAGCAGCGTGTGGGCGGGGCCCCAGGAGTTCTCCCAGGAGGGTGTCCCTGTGGCTGTCCGCAGTCCACCGCCGGAGGGGGGGCGGGGCAGCGGCTGGGGAGCGTGGGGGCGGCGGCGCGCGCGGGGAGCGCGCGGCTGCTGGGCCGCCGTCCGGGGAGGCGTCGGCCAGCCGCGCCTGCCTGCCCAGAGCCGAGCCCCGGCGGAGTCCGGCCGCGCTCTGCTGCTCTCTCCCGGGCCGGGCTCGTCCGTTGCCCCGGCGTCCGTGGACGCCGCTCCGTGTCCCCGCTGGGCACAGCAGCCCGGGCCTTCCACAGCCACGGCCGGCCGCTAGCCTGAGGAGGCCGTCCTTCAGCTCCCGCTCTTCCTGCCTGCCGGACACGGACGACCAGGGCGCCTGCGAAGAGGATTCCGTCT
This sequence comes from Equus caballus, assembly GCF_041296265.1. Classification (NCBI taxonomy): domain Eukaryota; kingdom Metazoa; phylum Chordata; class Mammalia; order Perissodactyla; family Equidae; genus Equus; species Equus caballus. The sequence continues at coordinate 11,318 of NW_027222310.1, forward strand.
GGGAGAGGTACCTGGGGGCGTGGGCCTGGGGGCTGGTGGGAGGCGAGCGTGTCCCTGAGGAATAGGCTTGTGCGCCGAGAGGTGCCCGTCAGGTGGCGGGACAGCTGTGCGGCGCGGGGAGCGAGGGGGTCTCTTCGTGCCCTTCACGCGTTCGTGGAACGGGCGGTGTGTGCCGGGCACCTGCCCAGGGGCCAGCCTGGGGATGCGGTGCCCGGGAGTCGGGCGCTGAAGCGGCACCCGTGGTCTTGGCTTCTTGGAAGGACAGACGCGACGTCGGTAACGACACTGGTCTCCATGCGTTCTGAGGAGTGCAGGTCTCCCTCTTTTCGAGGCTACGTTCCGTTGGGGTCTTCACGAAGCCTCTTGTGGCCCTGAAGCTCAGGCCGGTTCAGGGGAAGTGGCCTGTCGAGGGCCACATAATATTTGTGTGCAGAGCCGGTGCTTTCCAAAGGCCTTGCCTGTGCAGAGGTCTACCTGATAGGGGTGCAGTGGGGTCTGTCCGGGGAGCATTGTGAGCACAGGTATGTGTCCCACACTTGAAAGTCTGGCAAAGAAAGCGTGAGGCTCGAGGGTGCTCCGTTCGTTCCCTCCTTCCACAGAAAGTCTGGAGAGTTGACTTGGGGACCGGTCCTTCCTTTCCTCTGGTCGGTGCGTGTCCAGTGGTCTGGACACTTGGTGAGCAAGACTGACAGGCTGTTTGACGTACGGGACCTCACAGCCTAGTTGGAAAGGACAGACAGGCAGCAACTAATTACCTAGGAGGTACGTAAAAGCAATTTTGTGTTGAGTGCTGAGAAATGCAGCATTTACTGTTAGACCTTGTGACTTAGGCAGTGATGTGGAAGCCGAGAGCGGATGCCTAAAAGAAAAGGAGGACTTGTGCGGGAGAGTGTTGGGACAGGGCAAGGGAGGAGCATGGCCTGTCAGAGGAGCTGAAAGAATGCCCTGGAGACTGGGGCCGCGTAGGGACTGTAGGCTGGGGTGGGGAAAACAAAACTTTTCGATTAAGCCTGGCGCTTTCTACAGGTTTTTGGAGACTAAGCGTGGTGATTCAGCACGTGGACTCTGGGGCCAGACTCTGTCAAATGGGTCCTGGCTCTGCCGCCTACGGGCTGTGTGAACTTGGGCAAGTTACTGTACCATTCTGCGTGTCAGTTTCCTGATCTGTAGAACGGGGATGATTATCATACACACTCCGTAGGCGAGCGTAAAGGTTAGAGGATATTTCACATCCGTAAAGTACTTCGAGCAGTGTCTGGCCTTTGGTAGGCGTTAGTAGTGGTTGGTTAAAGAAATGGATAAATGCGTACATAAGTATTCAAGGCTTGGAGGCTGTCCCTGGTGAAACGTGTGAACTGGAATGGATTACACCCAACTTTGTTTCCTTTCCAGCTTGCGGTTGCTACTGACCGCATCTGCAGCACTGTGGACTTAGAAATAATCTCCCTCGACTTGGCTGCTCTTGGTAAAAGAATCTAATGCTGTCCAAATTATCCCAGGGAAAGAAAAGCCTTTTCCGTAGCCTAGTAGGGTTAGGCTTATTTAATATGTATGGTTGATATTGGTTTGTTTAGTATTGCTTGGTAACATTCTTTTGGCACAGCTGCTTGGTTAAAAAAAGTAGATTAGCTGTAAAATAGTTCAGACACAGAGAAAAGTAGAGAGTCGTGTAAGCAGAGCACGCCTTTCCTTGACTCTCCGTCGAGAGCTGTTGTGATTCCAGCCGCTCTCTGCCTCAGACACGGTGCCCTCTGCGTGTGCAGTCATCTAAACAGCGCAGGGTCTGGAACCGTGGAGAATCTAAGGCAGTGCAGTCATGCTTTGCTTAACAGTGGGGCTAAGCTGTGAGGAGTGCGTCACGGTCAGGCAATCGCGTGATCGTGCAAGCACCACGGAGTTCATAAACCTACACGGCAGAGCCTCCTACACACCTAGGCTCTATGGGACTAATCTTATGGGACCCCCGTTGTTGACTGAAACGTCCCGATGTAGGGCCTGACTGTGCTTCCCAACTCCAAGGGCACGGAAGTGTAGCCTGTGGGGCTTTTTCAAAGAACGGAGACGCTCGACGCCTACTCTGGACCCACTGACTCAGAATCTACTGGGATAGTTCCCGGCTTTAAAGACCAGACCTAGTCCTCATCTGCAGACATCTCCTCAACGGGTTTTCACCCTGGGTTTTCCCTCCTCTGAAAAAACAGGCCAAGAGATTGTGAGGATCCATAGTTAGTGTTTTAATACATGTGGCAGGACTCAGTGTTTTTCACGTTCTGTGATACTGGGATCTGCGTCTTCACTGGAATGTGTTAAACCTTTAAATCTTGTCCAAAAGTCATGTCATTACCTAGAGAAGCCTTGTGTGAATTCCAGGCAGATGGCCATCTTTCTGCTTCCGCCTCCTCACCTTGAAAATGGGGAGAATAACGGTAACCTGCCTTTTGGATGTGAGGATTAAATGAGACAGTTGGTGCAAAGCAGTTGGCACAGGATCTGGCACAAAGTGAAGCCTTCAATCAATTATGATTACAGTAGTTTTGATTTCCCTCCAGGCGGAATAGAGTTTAGTTGAAGTTAGGGGCTATGTCACAGCTGTGTCTCAGGCTGGTGTGTGCCGCCCTGAGCTAAGCCATACAAATCCCTAGAATAACTTTTCAAAAGCCTGTTAGCCTCTTGAGGCTCCAACACTTCTCTATTTTATTTTATTTTATTTTATTTTATTTTATTTTATTGCAGTAACAGCGGATTCTAACATTATGTAGCTTTCAGAGGTACGTTGTAATGTATTTCGAATTCTGTGTGGATTACATCGTGTTCACCACCCGAAAACTAATGATAGTCCGTCACCTCACATGTGAGCCTCATCACCCCTTTGGCTCTCTCCCCTCCCCCCTCCCCCTCTGGTGACCACCAATCCAGTCTCCGTGGCTCTGTGTGCGTTTGTCATTGTTTTTATCTTCTACTTATGAGTGAGATCACAAACACCGTGTGGTGTTTGACTTTCTCCCTCTGGTTTATTTCACTTCACATAATACCCTCCAGGTCCATCCACGTTGTCACAAATGGCCGGAGCTCACCATTTCTTAGGGCTGAGTAGCATTCCATTGTGTATACATACCACGTCTTCTTTCTCCATTCTTCCCTTGGTGGGCACCTAGGTTGCTTCCAAGTTCTGGCTGTTGTGAATAATGCTGCAGTGAACCTAGGGGTGCAGGTGTCTTTCTGCATTGGTGTTTTCGAGTGCTTTGGATAAATACCCAGCCGTGGGCTAGCTGGATCATATATATGGTAGACGGATTCTTAGTTTTTCCGAGGATGCTCCATACTGCTTTCCATAGTGGCTGCACCAGTCTGCACTCCCGGCAGCAGTGTAGGAGAGTTGCCGTCTCTCCCCATCCTCTCCCACACTTGTCTCTTGTGTCGTTAATTAGAGCCGTTCTGAGCAGAGGAAGGTGACCTCTCCTTGTAGTTTTGATCTGCCTTTCTCTGATGGCTAATGATGTTGAGCACCTTTCCATTTGCCTGTTGGCCATCCGCATGTCTTCTTTGGAGAGATCACTGCTCAGATCTTTTGCCCGTCTTTTTAATTGGGTTGTTGATTTTTGTTGTTGTTGAGCTGTGTGAGTTCTTTCTGTATTTGGGCTAGAAACCCCTTATCCGATATATGGTTTGCAAGTCTCTTCTGCCAGCTGTTAGGTTGTGTTTTGGTTTTGTGGAGGGTTTCCTTTGCCGTGCAGAAGATTTCTTTTACTTTGACGTAGTCCCATTTGTTCCTTTTGTGTTTTGTTTGCATTGCCCAGTCAGACGTGGTACTTGAAACTAGGCTGCTAAGACTGATGTCAAAGAGCATACTGCCTATGCTTTCTTGTGGGCGTTGCATGGTTTCGGGTGTGACATTCAAGTCAAACCCGAGGAGGCTGCAGTTCCCCCGAGAGCCAGCGTAGCGGGGCCCCTGCGTCCCTGTCAGCGCACCTGGCCGCTCCGCGGAGGGCCGAAGCAGCGTGTGGGCGGGGCCCCAGGAGTTCTCCCAGGAGGGTGTCCCTGTGGCTGTCCGCAGTCCACCGCCGGAGGGGGGGCGGGGCAGCGGCTGGGGAGCGTGGGGGCGGCGGCGCGCGCGGGGAGCGCGCGGCTGCTGGGCCGCCGTCCGGGGAGGCGTCGGCCAGCCGCGCCTGCCTGCCCAGAGCCGAGCCCCGGCGGAGTCCGGCCGCGCTCTGCTGCTCTCTCCCGGGCCGGGCTCGTCCGTTGCCCCGGCGTCCGTGGACGCCGCTCCGTGTCCCCGCTGGGCACAGCAGCCCGGGCCTTCCACAGCCACGGCCGGCCGCTAGCCTGAGGAGGCCGTCCTTCAGCTCCCGCTCTTCCTGCCTGCCGGACACGGACGACCAGGGCGCCTGCGAAGAGGATTCCGTCTGGGAGAGGTACCTGGGGGCGTGGGCCTGGGGGCTGGTGGGAGGCGAGCGTGTCCCTGAGGAATAGGCTTGTGCGCCGAGAGGTGCCCGTCAGGTGGCGGGACAGCTGTGCGGCGCGGGGAGCGAGGGGGTCTCTTCGTGCCCTTCACGCGTTCGTGGAACGGGCGGTGTGTGCCGGGCACCTGCCCAGGGGCCAGCCTGGGGATGCGGTGCCCGGGAGTCGGGCGCTGAAGCGGCACCCGTGGTCTTGGCTTCTTGGAAGGACAGACGCGACGTCGGTAACGACACTGGTCTCCATGCGTTCTGAGGAGTGCAGGTCTCCCTCTTTTCGAGGCTACGTTCCGTTGGGGTCTTCACGAAGCCTCTTGTGGCCCTGAAGCTCAGGCCGGTTCAGGGGAAGTGGCCTGTCGAGGGCCACATAATATTTGTGTGCAGAGCCGGTGCTTTCCAAAGGCCTTGCCTGTGCAGAGGTCTACCTGATAGGGGTGCAGTGGGGTCTGTCCGGGGAGCATTGTGAGCACAGGTATGTGTCCCACACTTGAAAGTCTGGCAAAGAAAGCGTGAGGCTCGAGGGTGCTCCGTTCGTTCCCTCCTTCCACAGAAAGTCTGGAGAGTTGACTTGGGGACCGGTCCTTCCTTTCCTCTGGTCGGTGCGTGTCCAGTGGTCTGGACACTTGGTGAGCAAGACTGACAGGCTGTTTGACGTACGGGACCTCACAGCCTAGTTGGAAAGGACAGACAGGCAGCAACTAATTACCTAGGAGGTACGTAAAAGCAATTTTGTGTTGAGTGCTGAGAAATGCAGCATTTACTGTTAGACCTTGTGACTTAGGCAGTGATGTGGAAGCCGAGAGCGGATGCCTAAAAGAAAAGGAGGACTTGTGCGGGAGAGTGTTGGGACAGGGCAAGGGAGGAGCATGGCCTGTCAGAGGAGCTGAAAGAATGCCCTGGAGACTGGGGCCGCGTAGGGACTGTAGGCTGGGGTGGGGAAAACAAAACTTTTCGATTAAGCCTGGCGCTTTCTACAGGTTTTTGGAGACTAAGCGTGGTGATTCAGCACGTGGACTCTGGGGCCAGACTCTGTCAAATGGGTCCTGGCTCTGCCGCCTACGGGCTGTGTGAACTTGGGCAAGTTACTGTACCATTCTGCGTGTCAGTTTCCTGATCTGTAGAACGGGGATGATTATCATACACACTCCGTAGGCGAGCGTAAAGGTTAGAGGATATTTCACATCCGTAAAGTACTTCGAGCAGTGTCTGGCCTTTGGTAGGCGTTAGTAGTGGTTGGTTAAAGAAATGGATAAATGCGTACATAAGTATTCAAGGCTTGGAGGCTGTCCCTGGTGAAACGTGTGAACTGGAATGGATTACACCCAACTTTGTTTCCTTTCCAGCTTGCGGTTGCTACTGACCGCATCTGCAGCACTGTGGACTTAGAAATAATCTCCCTCGACTTGGCTGCTCTTGGTAAAAGAATCTAATGCTGTCCAAATTATCCCAGGGAAATAAAAGCCTTTTCCGTAGCCTAGTAGGGTTAGGCTTATTTAATATGTATGGTTGATATTGGTTTGTTTAGTATTGCTTGGTAACATTCTTTTGGCACAGCTGCTTGGTTAAAAAAAGTAGATTAGCTGTAAAATAGTTCAGACACAGAGAAAAGTAGAGAGTCGTGTAAGCAGAGCACGCCTTTCCTTGACTCTCCGTCGAGAGCTGTTGTGATTCCAGCCGCTCTCTGCCTCAGACACGGTGCCCTCTGCGTGTGCAGTCATCTAAACAGCGCAGGGTCTGGAACCGTGGAGAATCTAAGGCAGTGCAGTCATGCTTTGCTTAACAGTGGGGCTAAGCTGTGAGGAGTGCGTCACGGTCAGGCAATCGCGTGATCGTGCAAGCACCACGGAGTTCATAAACCTACACGGCAGAGCCTCCTACACACCTAGGCTCTATGGGACTAATCTTATGGGACCCCCGTTGTTGACTGAAACGTCCCGATGTAGGGCCTGACTGTGCTTCCCAACTCCAAGGGCACGGAAGTGTAGCCTGTGGGGCTTTTTCAAAGAACGGAGACGCTCGACGCCTACTCTGGACCCACTGACTCAGAATCTACTGGGATAGTTCCCGGCTTTAAAGACCAGACCTAGTCCTCATCTGCAGACATCTCCTCAACGGGTTTTCACCCTGGGTTTTCCCTCCTCTGAAAAAACAGGCCAAGAGATTGTGAGGATCCATAGTTAGTGTTTTAATACATGTGGCAGGACTCAGTGTTTTTCACGTTCTGTGATACTGGGATCTGCGTCTTCACTGGAATGTGTTAAACCTTTAAATCTTGTCCAAAAGTCATGTCATTACCTAGAGAAGCCTTGTGTGAATTCCAGGCAGATGGCCATCTTTCTGCTTCCGCCTCCTCACCTTGAAAATGGGGAGAATAACGGTAACCTGCCTTTTGGATGTGAGGATTAAATGAGACAGTTGGTGCAAAGCAGTTGGCACAGGATCTGGCACAAAGTGAAGCCTTCAATCAATTATGATTACAGTAGTTTTGATTTCCCTCCAGGCGGAATAGAGTTTAGTTGAAGTTAGGGGCTATGTCACAGCTGTGTCTCAGGCTGGTGTGTGCCGCCCTGAGCTAAGCCATACAAATCCCTAGAATAACTTTTCAAAAGCCTGTTAGCCTCTTGAGGCTCCAACACTTCTCTATTTTATTTTATTTTATTTTATTTTATTTTATTTTATTTTATTTTATTGCAGTAACAGCGGATTCTAACATTATGTAGCTTTCAGAGGTACGTTGTAATGTATTTCGAATTCTGTGTGGATTACATCGTGTTCACCACCCGAAAACTAATGATAGTCCGTCACCTCACATGTGAGCCTCATCACCCCTTTGGCTCTCTCCCCTCCCCCCTCCCCCTCTGGTGACCACCAATCCAGTCTCCGTGGCTCTGTGTGCGTTTGTCATTGTTTTTATCTTCTACTTATGAGTGAGATCACAAACACCGTGTGGTGTTTGACTTTCTCCCTCTGGTTTATTTCACTTCACATAATACCCTCCAGGTCCATCCACGTTGTCACAAATGGCCGGAGCTCACCATTTCTTAGGGCTGAGTAGCATTCCATTGTGTATACATACCACGTCTTCTTTCTCCATTCTTCCCTTGGTGGGCACCTAGGTTGCTTCCAAGTTCTGGCTGTTGTGAATAATGCTGCAGTGAACCTAGGGGTGCAGGTGTCTTTCTGCATTGGTGTTTTCGAGTGCTTTGGATAAATACCCAGCCGTGGGCTAGCTGGATCATATATATGGTAGACGGATTCTTAGTTTTTCCGAGGATGCTCCATACTGCTTTCCATAGTGGCTGCACCAGTCTGCACTCCCGGCAGCAGTGTAGGAGAGTTGCCGTCTCTCCCCATCCTCTCCCACACTTGTCTCTTGTGTCGTTAATTAGAGCCGTTCTGAGCAGAGGAAGGTGACCTCTCCTTGTAGTTTTGATCTGCCTTTCTCTGATGGCTAATGATGTTGAGCACCTTTCCATTTGCCTGTTGGCCATCCGCATGTCTTCTTTGGAGAGATCACTGCTCAGATCTTTTGCCCGTCTTTTTAATTGGGTTGTTGATTTTTGTTGTTGTTGAGCTGTGTGAGTTCTTTCTGTATTTGGGCTAGAAACCCCTTATCCGATATATGGTTTGCAAGTCTCTTCTGCCAGCTGTTAGGTTGTGTTTTGGTTTTGTGGAGGGTTTCCTTTGCCGTGCAGAAGATTTCTTTTACTTTGACGTAGTCCCATTTGTTCCTTTTGTGTTTTGTTTGCATTGCCCAGTCAGACGTGGTACTTGAAACTAGGCTGCTAAGACTGATGTCAAAGAGCATACTGCCTATGCTTTCTTGTGGGCGTTGCATGGTTTCGGGTGTGACATTCAAGTCAAACCCGAGGAGGCTGCAGTTCCCCCGAGAGCCAGCGTAGCGGGGCCCCTGCGTCCCTGTCAGCGCACCTGGCCGCTCCGCGGAGGGCCGAAGCAGCGTGTGGGCGGGGCCCCAGGAGTTCTCCCAGGAGGGTGTCCCTGTGGCTGTCCGCAGTCCACCGCCGGAGGGGGGGCGGGGCAGCGGCTGGGGAGCGTGGGGGCGGCGGCGCGCGCGGGGAGCGCGCGGCTGCTGGGCCGCCGTCCGGGGAGGCGTCGGCCAGCCGCGCCTGCCTGCCCAGAGCCGAGCCCCGGCGGAGTCCGGCCGCGCTCTGCTGCTCTCTCCCGGGCCGGGCTCGTCCGTTGCCCCGGCGTCCGTGGACGCCGCTCCGTGTCCCCGCTGGGCACAGCAGCCCGGGCCTTCCACAGCCACGGCCGGCCGCTAGCCTGAGGAGGCCGTCCTTCAGCTCCCGCTCTTCCTGCCTGCCGGACACGGACGACCAGGGCGCCTGCGAAGAGGATTCCGTCTGGGAGAGGTACCTGGGGGCGTGGGCCTGGGGGCTGGTGGGAGGCGAGCGTGTCCCTGAGGAATAGGCTTGTGCGCCGAGAGGTGCCCGTCAGGTGGCGGGACAGCTGTGCGGCGCGGGGAGCGAGGGGGTCTCTTCGTGCCCTTCACGCGTTCGTGGAACGGGCGGTGTGTGCCGGGCACCTGCCCAGGGGCCAGCCTGGGGATGCGGTGCCCGGGAGTCGGGCGCTGAAGCGGCACCCGTGGTCTTGGCTTCTTGGAAGGACAGACGCGACGTCGGTAACGACACTGGTCTCCATGCGTTCTGAGGAGTGCAGGTCTCCCTCTTTTCGAGGCTACGTTCCGTTGGGGTCTTCACGAAGCCTCTTGTGGCCCTGAAGCTCAGGCCGGTTCAGGGGAAGTGGCCTGTCGAGGGCCACATAATATTTGTGTGCAGAGCCGGTGCTTTCCAAAGGCCTTGCCTGTGCAGAGGTCTACCTGATAGGGGTGCAGTGGGGTCTGTCCGGGGAGCATTGTGAGCACAGGTATGTGTCCCACACTTGAAAGTCTGGCAAAGAAAGCGTGAGGCTCGAGGGTGCTCCGTTCGTTCCCTCCTTCCACAGAAAGTCTGGAGAGTTGACTTGGGGACCGGTCCTTCCTTTCCTCTGGTCGGTGCGTGTCCAGTGGTCTGGACACTTGGTGAGCAAGACTGACAGGCTGTTTGACGTACGGGACCTCACAGCCTAGTTGGAAAGGACAGACAGGCAGCAACTAATTACCTAGGAGGTACGTAAAAGCAATTTTGTGTTGAGTGCTGAGAAATGCAGCATTTACTGTTAGACCTTGTGACTTAGGCAGTGATGTGGAAGCCGAGAGCGGATGCCTAAAAGAAAAGGAGGACTTGTGCGGGAGAGTGTTGGGACAGGGCAAGGGAGGAGCATGGCCTGTCAGAGGAGCTGAAAGAATGCCCTGGAGACTGGGGCCGCGTAGGGACTGTAGGCTGGGGTGGGGAAAACAAAACTTTTCGATTAAGCCTGGCGCTTTCTACAGGTTTTTGGAGACTAAGCGTGGTGATTCAGCACGTGGACTCTGGGGCCAGACTCTGTCAAATGGGTCCTGGCTCTGCCGCCTACGGGCTGTGTGAACTTGGGCAAGTTACTGTACCATTCTGCGTGTCAGTTTCCTGATCTGTAGAACGGGGATGATTATCATACACACTCCGTAGGCGAGCGTAAAGGTTAGAGGATATTTCACATCCGTAAAGTACTTCGAGCAGTGTCTGGCCTTTGGTAGGCGTTAGTAGTGGTTGGTTAAAGAAATGGATAAATGCGTACATAAGTATTCAAGGCTTGGAGGCTGTCCCTGGTGAAACGTGTGAACTGGAATGGATTACACCCAACTTTGTTTCCTTTCCAGCTTGCGGTTGCTACTGACCGCATCTGCAGCACTGTGGACTTAGAAATAATCTCCCTCGACTTGGCTGCTCTTGGTAAAAGAATCTAATGCTGTCCAAATTATCCCAGGGAAAGAAAAGCCTTTTCCGTAGCCTAGTAGGGTTAGGCTTATTTAATATGTATGGTTGATATTGGTTTGTTTAGTATTGCTTGGTAACATTCTTTTGGCACAGCTGCTTGGTTAAAAAAAGTAGATTAGCTGTAAAATAGTTCAGACACAGAGAAAAGTAGAGAGTCGTGTAAGCAGAGCACGCCTTTCCTTGACTCTCCGTCGAGAGCTGTTGTGATTCCAGCCGCTCTCTGCCTCAGACACGGTGCCCTCTGCGTGTGCAGTCATCTAAACAGCGCAGGGTCTGGAACCGTGGAGAATCTAAGGCAGTGCAGTCATGCTTTGCTTAACAGTGGGGCTAAGCTGTGAGGAGTGCGTCACGGTCAGGCAATCGCGTGATCGTGCAAGCACCACGGAGTTCATAAACCTACACGGCAGAGCCTCCTACACACCTAGGCTCTATGGGACTAATCTTATGGGACCCCCGTTGTTGACTGAAACGTCCCGATGTAGGGCCTGACTGTGCTTCCCAACTCCAAGGGCACGGAAGTGTAGCCTGTGGGGCTTTTTCAAAGAACGGAGACGCTCGACGCCTACTCTGGACCCACTGACTCAGAATCTACTGGGATAGTTCCCGGCTTTAAAGACCAGACCTAGTCCTCATCTGCAGACATCTCCTCAACGGGTTTTCACCCTGGGTTTTCCCTCCTCTGAAAAAACAGGCCAAGAGATTGTGAGGATCCATAGTTAGTGTTTTAATACATGTGGCAGGACTCAGTGTTTTTCACGTTCTGTGATACTGGGATCTGCGTCTTCACTGGAATGTGTTAAACCTTTAAATCTTGTCCAAAAGTCATGTCATTACCTAGAGAAGCCTTGTGTGAATTCCAGGCAGATGGCCATCTTTCTGCTTCCGCCTCCTCACCTTGAAAATGGGGAGAATAACGGTAACCTGCCTTTTGGATGTGAGGATTAAATGAGACAGTTGGTGCAAAGCAGTTGGCACAGGATCTGGCACAAAGTGAAGCCTTCAATCAATTATGATTACAGTAGTTTTGATTTCCCTCCAGGCGGAATAGAGTTTAGTTGAAGTTAGGGGCTATGTCACAGCTGTGTCTCAGGCTGGTGTGTGCCGCCCTGAGCTAAGCCATACAAATCCCTAGAATAACTTTTCAAAAGCCTGTTAGCCTCTTGAGGCTCCAACACTTCTCTATTTTATTTTATTTTATTTTATTTTATTTTATTTTATTTTATTTTATTGCAGTAACAGCGGATTCTAACATTATGTAGCTTTCAGAGGTACGTTGTAATGTATTTCGAATTCTGTGTGGATTACATCGTGTTCACCACCCGAAAACTAATGATAGTCCGTCACCTCACATGTGAGCCTCATCACCCCTTTGGCTCTCTCCCCTCCCCCCTCCCCCTCTGGTGACCACCAATCCAGTCTCCGTGGCTCTGTGTGCGTTTGTCATTGTTTTTATCTTCTACTTATGAGTGAGATCACAAACACCGTGTGGTGTTTGACTTTCTCCCTCTGGTTTATTTCACTTCACATAATACCCTCCAGGTCCATCCACGTTGTCACAAATGGCCGGAGCTCACCATTTCTTAGGGCTGAGTAGCATTCCATTGTGTATACATACCACGTCTTCTTTCTCCATTCTTCCCTTGGTGGGCACCTAGGTTGCTTCCAAGTTCTGGCTGTTGTGAATAATGCTGCAGTGAACCTAGGGGTGCAGGTGTCTTTCTGCATTGGTGTTTTCGAGTGCTTTGGATAAATACCCAGCCGTGGGCTAGCTGGATCATATATATGGTAGACGGATTCTTAGTTTTTCCGAGGATGCTCCATACTGCTTTCCATAGTGGCTGCACCAGTCTGCACTCCCGGCAGCAGTGTAGGAGAGTTGCCGTCTCTCCCCATCCTCTCCCACACTTGTCTCTTGTGTCGTTAATTAGAGCCGTTCTGAGCAGAGGAAGGTGACCTCTCCTTGTAGTTTTGATCTGCCTTTCTCTGATGGCTAATGATGTTGAGCACCTTTCCATTTGCCTGTTGGCCATCCGCATGTCTTCTTTGGAGAGATCACTGCTCAGATCTTTTGCCCGTCTTTTTAATTGGGTTGTTGATTTTTGTTGTTGTTGAGCTGTGTGAGTTCTTTCTGTATTTGGGCTAGAAACCCCTTATCCGATATATGGTTTGCAAGTCTCTTCTGCCAGCTGTTAGGTTGTGTTTTGGTTTTGTGGAGGGTTTCCTTTGCCGTGCAGAAGATTTCTTTTACTTTGACGTAGTCCCATTTGTTCCTTTTGTGTTTTGTTTGCATTGCCCAGTCAGACGTGGTACTTGAAACTAGGCTGCTAAGACTGATGTCAAAGAGCATACTGCCTATGCTTTCTTGTGGGCGTTGCATGGTTTCGGGTGTGACATTCAAGTCAAACCCGAGGAGGCTGCAGTTCCCCCGAGAGCCAGCGTAGCGGGGCCCCTGCGTCCCTGTCAGCGCACCTGGCCGCTCCGCGGAGGGCCGAAGCAGCGTGTGGGCGGGGCCCCAGGAGTTCTCCCAGGAGGGTGTCCCTGTGGCTGTCCGCAGTCCACCGCCGGAGGGGGGGCGGGGCAGCGGCTGGGGAGCGTGGGGGCGGCGGCGCGCGCGGGGAGCGCGCGGCTGCTGGGCCGCCGTCCGGGGAGGCGTCGGCCAGCCGCGCCTGCCTGCCCAGAGCCGAGCCCCGGCGGAGTCCGGCCGCGCTCTGCTGCTCTCTCCCGGGCCGGGCTCGTCCGTTGCCCCGGCGTCCGTGGACGCCGCTCCGTGTCCCCGCTGGGCACAGCAGCCCGGGCCTTCCACAGCCACGGCCGGCCGCTAGCCTGAGGAGGCCGTCCTTCAGCTCCCGCTCTTCCTGCCTGCCGGACACGGACGACCAGGGCGCCTGCGAAGAGGATTCCGTCTGGGAGAGGTACCTGGGGGCGTGGGCCTGGGGGCTGGTGGGAGGCGAGCGTGTCCCTGAGGAATAGGCTTGTGCGCCGAGAGGTGCCCGTCAGGTGGCGGGACAGCTGTGCGGCGCGGGGAGCGAGGGGGTCTCTTCGTGCCCTTCACGCGTTCGTGGAACGGGCGGTGTGTGCCGGGCACCTGCCCAGGGGCCAGCCTGGGGATGCGGTGCCCGGGAGTCGGGCGCTGAAGCGGCACCCGTGGTCTTGGCTTCTTGGAAGGACAGACGCGACGTCGGTAACGACACTGGTCTCCATGCGTTCTGAGGAGTGCAGGTCTCCCTCTTTTCGAGGCTACGTTCCGTTGGGGTCTTCACGAAGCCTCTTGTGGCCCTGAAGCTCAGGCCGGTTCAGGGGAAGTGGCCTGTCGAGGGCCACATAATATTTGTGTGCAGAGCCGGTGCTTTCCAAAGGCCTTGCCTGTGCAGAGGTCTACCTGATAGGGGTGCAGTGGGGTCTGTCCGGGGAGCATTGTGAGCACAGGTATGTGTCCCACACTTGAAAGTCTGGCAAAGAAAGCGTGAGGCTCGAGGGTGCTCCGTTCGTTCCCTCCTTCCACAGAAAGTCTGGAGAGTTGACTTGGGGACCGGTCCTTCCTTTCCTCTGGTCGGTGCGTGTCCAGTGGTCTGGACACTTGGTGAGCAAGACTGACAGGCTGTTTGACGTACGGGACCTCACAGCCTAGTTGGAAAGGACAGACAGGCAGCAACTAATTACCTAGGAGGTACGTAAAAGCAATTTTGTGTTGAGTGCTGAGAAATGCAGCATTTACTGTTAGACCTTGTGACTTAGGCAGTGATGTGGAAGCCGAGAGCGGATGCCTAAAAGAAAAGGAGGACTTGTGCGGGAGAGTGTTGGGACAGGGCAAGGGAGGAGCATGGCCTGTCAGAGGAGCTGAAAGAATGCCCTGGAGACTGGGGCCGCGTAGGGACTGTAGGCTGGGGTGGGGAAAACAAAACTTTTCGATTAAGCCTGGCGCTTTTCTACAGGTTTTTGGAGACTAAGCGTGGTGATTCAGCACGTGGACTCTGGGGCCAGACTCTGTCAAATGGGTCCTGGCTCTGCCGCCTACGGGCTGTGTGAACTTGGGCAAGTTACTGTACCATTCTGCGTGTCAGTTTCCTGATCTGTAGAACGGGGATGATTATCATACACACTCCGTAGGCGAGCGTAAAGGTTAGAGGATATTTCACATCCGTAAAGTACTTCGAGCAGTGTCTGGCCTTTGGTAGGCGTTAGTAGTGGTTGGTTAAAGAAATGGATAAATGCGTACATAAGTATTCAAGGCTTGGAGGCTGTCCCTGGTGAAACGTGTGAACTGGAATGGATTACACCCAACTTTGTTTCCTTTCCAGCTTGCGGTTGCTACTGACCGCATCTGCAGCACTGTGGACTTAGAAATAATCTCCCTCGACTTGGCTGCTCTTGGTAAAAGAATCTAATGCTGTCCAAATTATCCCAGGGAAAGAAAAGCCTTTTTCCGTAGCCTAGTAGGGTTAGGCTTATTTAATATGTATGGTTGATATTGGTTTGTTTAGTATTGCTTGGTAACATTCTTTTTGGCACAGCTGCTTGGTTAAAAAAAGTAGATTAGCTGTAAAATAGTTCAGACACAGAGAAAAGTAGAGAGTCGTGTAAGCAGAGCACGCCTTTCCTTGACTCTCCGTCGAGAGCTGTTGTGATTCCAGCCGCTCTCTGCCTCAGACACGGTGCCCTCTGCGTGTGCAGTCATCTAAACAGCGCAGGGTCTGGAACCGTGGAGAATCTAAGGCAGTGCAGTCATGCTTTGCTTAACAGTGGGGGCTAAGCTGTGAGGAGTGCGTCACGGTCAGGCAATCGCGTGATCGTGCAAGCACCACGGAGTTCATAAACTACACGGCAGAGCCTCCTACACACCTAGGCTCTATGGGACTAATCTTATGGGACCCCCGTTTGTTGACTGAAACGTCCCGATGTAGGGCCTGACTGTGCCTTCCCAACTCCAAGGGCACGGAAGTGTAGCCTGTGGGGCTTTTTCAAAGAACGGAGACGCTCGACGCCTACTCTGGACCCACTGACTCAGAATCTACTGGGATAGTTCCCCGGCTTAAAGACCAGACCTAGTCCTCATCTGCAGACATCTCCTCAACGGGTTTTCACCCTGGGTTTTCCCTCCTCTGAAAAAACAGGCCAAGAGATTGTGAGGATCCATAGTTAGTGTTTTAATACATGTGGCAGGACTCAGTGTTTTTCACGTTCTGTGATACTGGGATCTGCGTCTTCACTGGAATGTGTTAAACCTTTAAATCTTGTCCAAAAGTCATGTCATTACCTAGAGAAGCCTTGTGTGAATTCCAGGCAGATGGCCATCTTTCTGCTTCCGCCTCCTCACCTTGAAAATGGGGAGAATAACGGTAACCTGCCTTTTGGATGTGAGGATTAAATGAGACAGTTGGTGCAAAGCAGTTGGCACAGGATCTGGCACAAAGTGAAGCCTTCAATCAATTATGATTACAGTAGTTTTGATTTCCCTCCAGGCGGAATAGAGTTTAGTTGAAGTTAGGGGCTATGTCCACAGCTGTGTCTCAGGCTGGTGTGTGCCGCCCTGAGCTAAGCCATACAAATCCCTAGAATAACTTTTCAAAAGCCTGTTAGCCTCTTGAGGCTCCAACACTTCTCTATTTTATTTTATTTTATTTTATTTTATTTTATTGCAGTAACAGCGGATTCTAACATTATGTAGCTTTCAGAGGTACGTTGTAATGTAATTTCGAATTCTGTGTGGATTACATCGTGTTCACCACCCGAAAAACTAATGATAGTCCGTCACCTCACATGTGAGCCTCATCACCCCTTTGGCTCTCTCCCCTCCCCCCTCCCCCTCTGGTGACCACCAATCCAGTCTCCGTGGCTCTGTGTGCGTTTGTCATTGTTTTTTATCTTCTACTTATGAGTGAGATCACAAACACCGTGTGGTGTTTGACTTTCTCCTCTGGTTTATTTCACTTCACATAATACCCTCCAGGTCCATCCACGTTGTCACAAATGGCCGGAGCTCACCATTTCTTAGGGCTGAGTAGCATTCCATTGTGTATACATACCACGTCTTCTTTCCTCCATTCTTCCCTTGGTGGGCACCTAGGTTGCTTCCAAGTTCTGGCTGTTGTGAATAATGCTGCAGTGAACCTAGGGGTGCAGGTGTCTTTCTGCATTGGTGTTTTCGAGTGCTTTGGATAAATACCCAGCCGTGGGCTAGCTGGATCATATATATGGTAGACGGATTCTTAGTTTTTCCGAGGATGCTCCATACTGCTTTCCATAGTGGCTGCACCAGTCTGCACTCCGGCCAGCACAGTGTAGGAGAGTTGCCGTCTCTCCCCATCCTCTCCCACCACTTGTCTCTTGTGTCGTTAATTAGAGCCGTTCTGAGCAGAGGAAGGTGACCTCTCCTTGTAGTTTTGATCTGCCTTTCTCTGATGGCTAATGATGTTGAGCACCTTTCCATTTGCCTGTTGGCCATCCGCATGTCTTCTTTGGAGAGATCACTGCTCAGATCTTTTGCCCGTCTTTTTAATTGGGTTGTTGATTTTTGTTGTTGTTGAGCTGTGTGAGTTCTTTCTGTATTTGGGCTAGAAACCCCTTATCCGATATATGGTTTGCAAGTCTCTTCTGCCAGCTGTTAGGTTGTGTTTTGGTTTTGTGGAGGGTTTCCTTTGCCGTGCAGAAGATTTCTTTTACTTTGACGTAGTCCCATTTGTTCCTTTTGTGTTTTGTTTGCATTGCCCAGTCAGACGTGGTACTTGAAACTAGGCTGCTAAGACTGATGTCAAAGAGCATACTGCCTATGCTTTCTTGTGGGCGTTGCATGGTTTCGGGTGTGACATTCAAGTCAAACCCGAGGAGGCTGCAGTTCCCCCGAGAGCCAGCGTAGCGGGGCCCCTGCGTCCCTGTCAGCGCACCTGGCCGCTCCGCGGAGGGCCGAAGCAGCGTGGTGGGCGGGGCCCCAGGAGTTCTCCCAGGAGGGTGTCCCTGTGGCTGTCCGCAGTCCCACCGCCGGAGGGGGGGCGGGGCAGCGGCTGGGAGCGTGGGGGCGGCGGCGCGCGCGGGGAGCGCGCGGCTGCTGGGCCGCCGTCCGGGGAGGCGTCGGCCAGCCGCGCCTGCCTGCCCAGAGCCGAGCCCCGGCGGAGGTCCGGCCGCGCTCTGCTGCTCTCTCCCGGGCCGGGCTCGTCCGTTTGCCCCCGGCGTCCGTGGACGCCGCTCCGTGTCCCCGCTGGGCACAGCAGCCCGGGCCTTCCACAGCCACGGCCGGCCGCTAGCCTGAGGAGGCCGTCCTTCAGCTCCCGCTCTTCCTGCCTGCCGGACACGGACGACCAGGGCGCCTGCGAAGAGGATTCCGTCTGGGAGAGGTACCTGGGGGCGTGGGCCTGGGGGCTGGTGGGAGGCGAGCGTGTCCCTGAGGAATAGGCTTGTGCGCCGAGAGGTGCCCGTCAGGGTGGCGGGACAGCTGTGCGGCGCGGGGAGCGAGGGGGTCTCTTTCGTGCCCTTCACGCGTTCGTGGAACGGCGGTGTGTGCCGGGCACCTGCCCAGGGGCCAGCCTGGGGATGCGGTGCCCGGGAGTCGGGCGCTGAAGCGGCACCCGTGGTCTTGGCTTCTTGGAAGGACAGACGCGACGTCGGTAACGACACTGGTCTCCATGCGTTCTGAGGAGTGCAGGTCTCCCTCTTTTTCGAGGCTACGTTCCGTTGGGGTCTTCACGAAGCCTCTTGTGGCCCTGAAGCTCAGGCCGGTTCAGGGGAAGTGGCCTGTCGAGGGCCACATAATATTTGTGTGCAGAGCCGGTGCTTTCCAAAGGCCTTGCCTGTGCAGAGGTCTAACCTGATAGGGGTGCAGTGGGGTCTGTCCGGGGAGCATTGTGAGCACAGGTATGTGTCCCACACCTTGAAAGTCTGGCAAAGAAAGCGTGAGGCTCGAGGGTGCTCCGTTCGTTCCCTCCTTCCACAGAAAGTCTGGAGAGTTGACTTGGGGACCGGTCCTTCCTTTCCTCTGGTCGGTGCGTGTCCAGTGGTCTGGACACTTGGTGAGCAAGACTGACAGGCTGTTTGACGTACGGGACCTCACAGCCTAGTTGGAAAGGACAGACAGGCAGCAAACTAATTACCTAGGAGGTACGTAAAGCAATTTTGTGTTGAGTGCTGAGAAATGCAGCATTTACTGTTAGACCCTTGTGACTTAGGCAGTGATGTGGAAGCCGAGAGCGGATGCCTAAAAGAAAAGGAGGACTTGTGCGGGAGAGTGTTGGGACAGGGCAAAGGGAGGAGCATGGCCTGTCAGAGGAGCTGAAAGAATGCCCTGGAGACTGGGGCCGCGTAGGACTGTAGGCTGGGGTGGGAAAACAAAACTTTTCGATTAAGCCTGGCGCTTTCTACAGGTTTTTGGAGACTAAGCGTGGTGATTCAGCACGTGGACTCTGGGGCCAGACTCTGTCAAATGGGTCCTGGCTCTGCCGCCTACGGGCTGTGTGAACTTGGGCAAGTTACTGTACCATTCTGCGTGTCAGTTTCCTGATCTGTAGAACGGGGATGATTATCATACACACTCCGTAGGCGAGCGTAAAGGTTAGAGGATATTTCACATCCGTAAAGTACTTCGAGCAGTGTCTGGCCTTTGGTAGGCGTTAGTAGTGGTTGGTTAAAGAAATGGATAAATGCGTACATAAGTATTCAAGGCTTGGAGGCTGTCCCTGGTGAAACGTGTGAACTGGAATGGATTACACCCAACTTTGTTTCCTTTCCAGCTTGCGGTTGCTACTGACCGCATCTGCAGCACTGTGGACTTAGAAATAATCTCCCTCGACTTGGCTGCTCTTGGTAAAAGAATCTAATGCTGTCCAAATTATCCCAGGGAAAGAAAAGCCTTTTCCGTAGCCTAGTAGGGTTAGGCTTATTTAATATGTATGGTTGATATTGGTTTGTTTAGTATTGCTTGGTAACATTCTTTTGGCACAGCTGCTTGGTTAAAAAAAGTAGATTAGCTGTAAAATAGTTCAGACACAGAGAAAAGTAGAGAGTCGTGTAAGCAGAGCACGCCTTTCCTTGACTCTCCGTC
>NW_027222311.1:0-18282 GCF_041296265.1 Equus caballus
CCTAACTTCAACTAAACTCTATTCCGCCTGGAGGGAAATCAAAACTACTGTAATCATAATTGATTGAAGGCTTCACTTTGTGCCAGATCCTGTGCCAACTGCTTTGCACCAACTGTCTCATTTAATCCTCACATCCAAAAGGCAGGTTACCGTTATTCTCCCCATTTCAAGGTGAGGAGGCGGAAGCAGAAAGATGGCCATCTGCCTGGAATTCACACAAGGCTTCTCTAGGTAATGACATGACTTTTGGACAAGATTTAAAGGTTTAACACATTCCAGTGAAGACGCAGATCCCAGTATCACAGAACGTGAAAAACACTGAGTCCTGCCACATGTATTAAAACACTAACTATGGATCCTCACAATCTCTTGGCCTGTTTTTTCAGAGGAGGGAAAACCCAGGGTGAAAACCCGTTGAGGAGATGTCTGCAGATGAGGACTAGGTCTGGTCTTTAAAGCCGGGAACTATCCCAGTAGATTCTGAGTCAGTGGGTCCAGAGTAGGCGTCGAGCGTCTCCGTTCTTTGAAAAAGCCCACAGGCTACACTTCCGTGCCCTTGGAGTTGGGAAGCACAGTCAGGCCCTACATCGGGACGTTTCAGTCAACAACGGGGGTCCCATAAGATTAGTCCCATAGAGCCTAGGTGTGTAGGAGGCTCTGCCGTGTAGGTTTATGAACTCCGTGGTGCTTGCACGATCACGCGATTGCCTGACCGTGACGCACTCCTCACAGCTTAGCCCCACTGTTAAGCAAAGCATGACTGCACTGCCTTAGATTCTCCACGGTTCCAGACCCTGCGCTGTTTAGATGACTGCACACGCAGAGGGCACCGTGTCTGAGGCAGAGAGCGGCTGGAATCACAACAGCTCTCGACGGAGAGTCAAGGAAAGGCGTGCTCTGCTTACACGACTCTCTACTTTTCTCTGTGTCTGAACTATTTTACAGCTAATCTACTTTTTTTAACCAAGCAGCTGTGCCAAAAGAATGTTACCAAGCAATACTAAACAAACCAATATCAACCATACATATTAAATAAGCCTAACCCTACTAGGCTACGGAAAAGGCTTTTCTTTCCCTGGGATAATTTGGACAGCATTAGATTCTTTTACCAAGAGCAGCCAAGTCGAGGGAGATTATTTCTAAGTCCACAGTGCTGCAGATGCGGTCAGTAGCAACCGCAAGCTGGAAAGGAAACAAAGTTGGGTGTAATCCATTCCAGTTCACACGTTTCACCAGGGACAGCCTCCAAGCCTTGAATACTTATGTACGCATTTATCCATTTCTTTAACCAACCACTACTAACGCCTACCAAAGGCCAGACACTGCTCGAAGTACTTTACGGATGTGAAATATCCTCTAACCTTTACGCTCGCCTACGGAGTGTGTATGATAATCATCCCCGTTCTACAGATCAGGAAACTGACACGCAGAATGGTACAGTAACTTGCCCAAGTTCACACAGCCCGTAGGCGGCAGAGCCAGGACCCATTTGACAGAGTCTGGCCCCAGAGTCCACGTGCTGAATCACCACGCTTAGTCTCCAAAAACCTGTAGAAAGCGCCAGGCTTAATCGAAAAGTTTTGTTTTCCCCACCCCAGCCTACAGTCCCTACGCGGCCCCAGTCTCCAGGGCATTCTTTCAGCTCCTCTGACAGGCCATGCTCCTCCCTTGCCCTGTCCCAACACTCTCCCGCACAAGTCCTCCTTTTCTTTTAGGCATCCGCTCTCGGCTTCCACATCACTGCCTAAGTCACAAGGTCTAACAGTAAATGCTGCATTTCTCAGCACTCAACACAAAATTGCTTTTACGTACCTCCTAGGTAATTAGTTGCTGCCTGTCTGTCCTTTCCAACTAGGCTGTGAGGTCCCGTACGTCAAACAGCCTGTCAGTCTTGCTCACCAAGTGTCCAGACCACTGGACACGCACCGACCAGAGGAAAGGAAGGACCGGTCCCCAAGTCAACTCTCCAGACTTTCTGTGGAAGGAGGGAACGAACGGAGCACCCTCGAGCCTCACGCTTTCTTTGCCAGACTTTCAAGTGTGGGACACATACCTGTGCTCACAATGCTCCCCGGACAGACCCCACTGCACCCCTATCAGGTAGACCTCTGCACAGGCAAGGCCTTTGGAAAGCACCGGCTCTGCACACAAATATTATGTGGCCCTCGACAGGCCACTTCCCCTGAACCGGCCTGAGCTTCAGGGCCACAAGAGGCTTCGTGAAGACCCCAACGGAACGTAGCCTCGAAAAGAGGGAGACCTGCACTCCTCAGAACGCATGGAGACCAGTGTCGTTACCGACGTCGCGTCTGTCCTTCCAAGAAGCCAAGACCACGGGTGCCGCTTCAGCGCCCGACTCCCGGGCACCGCATCCCCAGGCTGGCCCCTGGGCAGGTGCCCGGCACACACCGCCCGTTCCACGAACGCGTGAAGGGCACGAAGAGACCCCCTCGCTCCCCGCGCCGCACAGCTGTCCCGCCACCTGACGGGCACCTCTCGGCGCACAAGCCTATTCCTCAGGGACACGCTCGCCTCCCACCAGCCCCCAGGCCCACGCCCCCAGGTACCTCTCCCAGACGGAATCCTCTTCGCAGGCGCCCTGGTCGTCCGTGTCCGGCAGGCAGGAAGAGCGGGAGCTGAAGGACGGCCTCCTCAGGCTAGCGGCCGGCCGTGGCTGTGGAAGGCCCGGGCTGCTGTGCCCAGCGGGGACACGGAGCGGCGTCCACGGACGCCGGGGCAACGGACGAGCCCGGCCCGGGAGAGAGCAGCAGAGCGCGGCCGGACTCCGCCGGGGCTCGGCTCTGGGCAGGCAGGCGCGGCTGGCCGACGCCTCCCCGGACGGCGGCCCAGCAGCCGCGCGCTCCCCGCGCGCGCCGCCGCCCCCACGCTCCCCAGCCGCTGCCCCGCCCCCCCTCCGGCGGTGGACTGCGGACAGCCACAGGGACACCCTCCTGGGAGAACTCCTGGGGCCCCGCCCACACGCTGCTTCGGCCCTCCGCGGAGCGGCCAGGTGCGCTGACAGGGACGCAGGGGCCCCGCTACGCTGGCTCTCGGGGGAACTGCAGCCTCCTCGGGTTTGACTTGAATGTCACACCCGAAACCATGCAACGCCCACAAGAAAGCATAGGCAGTATGCTCTTTGACATCAGTCTTAGCAGCCTAGTTTCAAGTACCACGTCTGACTGGGCAATGCAAACAAAACACAAAAGGAACAAATGGGACTACGTCAAAGTAAAAGAAATCTTCTGCACGGCAAAGGAAACCCTCCACAAAACCAAAACACAACCTAACAGCTGGCAGAAGAGACTTGCAAACCATATATCGGATAAGGGGTTTCTAGCCCAAATACAGAAAGAACTCACACAGCTCAACAACAACAAAAATCAACAACCCAATTAAAAAGACGGGCAAAAGATCTGAGCAGTGATCTCTCCAAAGAAGACATGCGGATGGCCAACAGGCAAATGGAAAGGTGCTCAACATCATTAGCCATCAGAGAAAGGCAGATCAAAACTACAAGGAGAGGTCACCTTCCTCTGCTCAGAACGGCTCTAATTAACGACACAAGAGACAAGTGTGGGAGAGGATGGGGAGAGACGGCAACTCTCCTACACTGCTGCCGGGAGTGCAGACTGGTGCAGCCACTATGGAAAGCAGTATGGAGCATCCTCGGAAAAACTAAGAATCCGTCTACCATATATATGATCCAGCTAGCCCACGGCTGGGTATTTATCCAAAGCACTCGAAAACACCAATGCAGAAAGACACCTGCACCCCTAGGTTCACTGCAGCATTATTCACAACAGCCAGAACTTGGAAGCAACCTAGGTGCCCACCAAGGGAAGAATGGAGAAAGAAGACGTGGTATGTATACACAATGGAATGCTACTCAGCCCTAAGAAATGGTGAGCTCCGGCCATTTGTGACAACGTGGATGGACCTGGAGGGTATTATGTGAAGTGAAATAAACCAGAGGGAGAAAGTCAAACACCACACGGTGTTTGTGATCTCACTCATAAGTAGAAGATAAAAACAATGACAAACGCACACAGAGCCACGGAGACTGGATTGGTGGTCACCAGAGGGGGAGGGGGGAGGGGAGAGAGCCAAAGGGGTGATGAGGCTCACATGTGAGGTGACGGACTATCATTAGTTTTCGGGTGGTGAACACGATGTAATCCACACAGAATTCGAAATACATTACAACGTACCTCTGAAAGCTACATAATGTTAGAATCCGCTGTTACTGCAATAAAATAAAATAAAATAAAATAAAATAAAATAGAGAAGTGTTGGAGCCTCAAGAGGCTAACAGGCTTTTGAAAAGTTATTCTAGGGATTTGTATGGCTTAGCTCAGGGCGGCACACACCAGCCTGAGACACAGCTGTGACATAGCCCCTAACTTCAACTAAACTCTATTCCGCCTGGAGGGAAATCAAAACTACTGTAATCATAATTGATTGAAGGCTTCACTTTGTGCCAGATCCTGTGCCAACTGCTTTGCACCAACTGTCTCATTTAATCCTCACATCCAAAAGGCAGGTTACCGTTATTCTCCCCATTTTCAAGGTGAGGAGGCGGAAGCAGAAAGATGGCCATCTGCCTGGAATTCACACAAGGCTTCTCTAGGTAATGACATGACTTTTGGACAAGATTTAAAGGTTTAACACATTCCAGTGAAGACGCAGATCCCAGTATCACAGAACGTGAAAAACACTGAGTCCTGCCACATGTATTAAAACACTAACTATGGATCCTCACAATCTCTTGGCCTGTTTTTTCAGAGGAGGGAAAACCCAGGGTGAAAACCCGTTGAGGAGATGTCTGCAGATGAGGACTAGGTCTGGTCTTTAAAGCCGGGAACTATCCCAGTAGATTCTGAGTCAGTGGGTCCAGAGTAGGCGTCGAGCGTCTCCGTTCTTTGAAAAAGCCCCACAGGCTACACTTCCGTGCCCTTGGAGTTGGGAAGCACAGTCAGGCCCTACATCGGGACGTTTCAGTCAACAACGGGGGTCCCATAAGATTAGTCCCATAGAGCCTAGGTGTGTAGGAGGCTCTGCCGTGTAGGTTTATGAACTCCGTGGTGCTTGCACGATCACGCGATTGCCTGACCGTGACGCACTCCTCACAGCTTAGCCCCACTGTTAAGCAAAGCATGACTGCACTGCCTTAGATTCTCCACGGTTCCAGACCCTGCGCTGTTTAGATGACTGCACACGCAGAGGGCACCGTGTCTGAGGCAGAGAGCGGCTGGAATCACAACAGCTCTCGACGGAGAGTCAAGGAAAGGCGTGCTCTGCTTACACGACTCTCTACTTTTCTCTGTGTCTGAACTATTTTACAGCTAATCTACTTTTTTTAACCAAGCAGCTGTGCCAAAAGAATGTTACCAAGCAATACTAAACAAACCAATATCAACCATACATATTAAATAAGCCTAACCCTACTAGGCTACGGAAAAGGCTTTTCTTTCCCTGGGATAATTTGGACAGCATTAGATTCTTTTACCAAGAGCAGCCAAGTCGAGGGAGATTATTTCTAAGTCCACAGTGCTGCAGATGCGGTCAGTAGCAACCGCAAGCTGGAAAGGAAACAAAGTTGGGTGTAATCCATTCCAGTTCACACGTTTCACCAGGGACAGCCTCCAAGCCTTGAATACTTATGTACGCATTTATCCATTTCTTTAACCAACCACTACTAACGCCTACCAAAGGCCAGACACTGCTCGAAGTACTTTACGGATGTGAAATATCCTCTAACCTTTACGCTCGCCTACGGAGTGTGTATGATAATCATCCCCGTTCTACAGATCAGGAAACTGACACGCAGAATGGTACAGTAACTTGCCCAAGTTCACACAGCCCGTAGGCGGCAGAGCCAGGACCCATTTGACAGAGTCTGGCCCCAGAGTCCACGTGCTGAATCACCACGCTTAGTCTCCAAAAACCTGTAGAAAGCGCCAGGCTTAATCGAAAAGTTTTGTTTTCCCCACCCCAGCCTACAGTCCCTACGCGGCCCCAGTCTCCAGGGCATTCTTTCAGCTCCTCTGACAGGCCATGCTCCTCCCTTGCCCTGTCCCAACACTCTCCCGCACAAGTCCTCCTTTTCTTTTAGGCATCCGCTCTCGGCTTCCACATCACTGCCTAAGTCACAAGGTCTAACAGTAAATGCTGCATTTCTCAGCACTCAACACAAAATTGCTTTTACGTACCTCCTAGGTAATTAGTTGCTGCCTGTCTGTCCTTTCCAACTAGGCTGTGAGGTCCCGTACGTCAAACAGCCTGTCAGTCTTGCTCACCAAGTGTCCAGACCACTGGACACGCACCGACCAGAGGAAAGGAAGGACCGGTCCCCAAGTCAACTCTCCAGACTTTCTGTGGAAGGAGGGAACGAACGGAGCACCCTCGAGCCTCACGCTTTCTTTGCCAGACTTTCAAGTGTGGGACACATACCTGTGCTCACAATGCTCCCCGGACAGACCCCACTGCACCCCTATCAGGTAGACCTCTGCACAGGCAAGGCCTTTGGAAAGCACCGGCTCTGCACACAAATATTATGTGGCCCTCGACAGGCCACTTCCCCTGAACCGGCCTGAGCTTCAGGGCCACAAGAGGCTTCGTGAAGACCCCAACGGAACGTAGCCTCGAAAAGAGGGAGACCTGCACTCCTCAGAACGCATGGAGACCAGTGTCGTTACCGACGTCGCGTCTGTCCTTCCAAGAAGCCAAGACCACGGGTGCCGCTTCAGCGCCCGACTCCCGGGCACCGCATCCCCAGGCTGGCCCCTGGGCAGGTGCCCGGCACACACCGCCCGTTCCACGAACGCGTGAAGGGCACGAAGAGACCCCCTCGCTCCCCGCGCCGCACAGCTGTCCCGCCACCTGACGGGCACCTCTCGGCGCACAAGCCTATTCCTCAGGGACACGCTCGCCTCCCACCAGCCCCCAGGCCCACGCCCCCAGGTACCTCTCCCAGACGGAATCCTCTTCGCAGGCGCCCTGGTCGTCCGTGTCCGGCAGGCAGGAAGAGCGGGAGCTGAAGGACGGCCTCCTCAGGCTAGCGGCCGGCCGTGGCTGTGGAAGGCCCGGGCTGCTGTGCCCAGCGGGGACACGGAGCGGCGTCCACGGACGCCGGGGCAACGGACGAGCCCGGCCCGGGAGAGAGCAGCAGAGCGCGGCCGGACTCCGCCGGGGCTCGGCTCTGGGCAGGCAGGCGCGGCTGGCCGACGCCTCCCCGGACGGCGGCCCAGCAGCCGCGCGCTCCCCGCGCGCGCCGCCGCCCCCACGCTCCCCAGCCGCTGCCCCGCCCCCCCTCCGGCGGTGGACTGCGGACAGCCACAGGGACACCCTCCTGGGAGAACTCCTGGGGCCCCGCCCACACGCTGCTTCGGCCCTCCGCGGAGCGGCCAGGTGCGCTGACAGGGACGCAGGGGCCCCGCTACGCTGGCTCTCGGGGGAACTGCAGCCTCCTCGGGTTTGACTTGAATGTCACACCCGAAACCATGCAACGCCCACAAGAAAGCATAGGCAGTATGCTCTTTGACATCAGTCTTAGCAGCCTAGTTTCAAGTACCACGTCTGACTGGGCAATGCAAACAAAACACAAAAGGAACAAATGGGACTACGTCAAAGTAAAAGAAATCTTCTGCACGGCAAAGGAAACCCTCCACAAAACCAAAACACAACCTAACAGCTGGCAGAAGAGACTTGCAAACCATATATCGGATAAGGGGTTTCTAGCCCAAATACAGAAAGAACTCACACAGCTCAACAACAACAAAAATCAACAACCCAATTAAAAAGACGGGCAAAAGATCTGAGCAGTGATCTCTCCAAAGAAGACATGCGGATGGCCAACAGGCAAATGGAAAGGTGCTCAACATCATTAGCCATCAGAGAAAGGCAGATCAAAACTACAAGGAGAGGTCACCTTCCTCTGCTCAGAACGGCTCTAATTAACGACACAAGAGACAAGTGTGGGAGAGGATGGGGAGAGACGGCAACTCTCCTACACTGCTGCCGGGAGTGCAGACTGGTGCAGCCACTATGGAAAGCAGTATGGAGCATCCTCGGAAAAACTAAGAATCCGTCTACCATATATATGATCCAGCTAGCCCACGGCTGGGTATTTATCCAAAGCACTCGAAAACACCAATGCAGAAAGACACCTGCACCCCTAGGTTCACTGCAGCATTATTCACAACAGCCAGAACTTGGAAGCAACCTAGGTGCCCACCAAGGGAAGAATGGAGAAAGAAGACGTGGTATGTATACACAATGGAATGCTACTCAGCCCTAAGAAATGGTGAGCTCCGGCCATTTGTGACAACGTGGATGGACCTGGAGGGTATTATGTGAAGTGAAATAAACCAGAGGGAGAAAGTCAAACACCACACGGTGTTTGTGATCTCACTCATAAGTAGAAGATAAAAACAATGACAAACGCACACAGAGCCACGGAGACTGGATTGGTGGTCACCAGAGGGGGAGGGGGGAGGGGAGAGAGCCAAAGGGGTGATGAGGCTCACATGTGAGGTGACGGACTATCATTAGTTTTCGGGTGGTGAACACGATGTAATCCACACAGAATTCGAAATACATTACAACGTACCTCTGAAAGCTACATAATGTTAGAATCCGCTGTTACTGCAATAAAATAAAATAAAATAAAATAAAATAAAATAGAGAAGTGTTGGAGCCTCAAGAGGCTAACAGGCTTTTGAAAAGTTATTCTAGGGATTTGTATGGCTTAGCTCAGGGCGGCACACACCAGCCTGAGACACAGCTGTGACATAGCCCCTAACTTCAACTAAACTCTATTCCGCCTGGAGGGAAATCAAAACTACTGTAATCATAATTGATTGAAGGCTTCACTTTGTGCCAGATCCTGTGCCAACTGCTTTGCACCAACTGTCTCATTTAATCCTCACATCCAAAAGGCAGGTTACCGTTATTCTCCCCATTTTCAAGGTGAGGAGGCGGAAGCAGAAAGATGGCCATCTGCCTGGAATTCACACAAGGCTTCTCTAGGTAATGACATGACTTTTGGACAAGATTTAAAGGTTTAACACATTCCAGTGAAGACGCAGATCCCAGTATCACAGAACGTGAAAAACACTGAGTCCTGCCACATGTATTAAAACACTAACTATGGATCCTCACAATCTCTTGGCCTGTTTTTTCAGAGGAGGGAAAACCCAGGGTGAAAACCCGTTGAGGAGATGTCTGCAGATGAGGACTAGGTCTGGTCTTTAAAGCCGGGAACTATCCCAGTAGATTCTGAGTCAGTGGGTCCAGAGTAGGCGTCGAGCGTCTCCGTTCTTTGAAAAAGCCCCACAGGCTACACTTCCGTGCCCTTGGAGTTGGGAAGCACAGTCAGGCCCTACATCGGGACGTTTCAGTCAACAACGGGGGTCCCATAAGATTAGTCCCATAGAGCCTAGGTGTGTAGGAGGCTCTGCCGTGTAGGTTTATGAACTCCGTGGTGCTTGCACGATCACGCGATTGCCTGACCGTGACGCACTCCTCACAGCTTAGCCCCACTGTTAAGCAAAGCATGACTGCACTGCCTTAGATTCTCCACGGTTCCAGACCCTGCGCTGTTTAGATGACTGCACACGCAGAGGGCACCGTGTCTGAGGCAGAGAGCGGCTGGAATCACAACAGCTCTCGACGGAGAGTCAAGGAAAGGCGTGCTCTGCTTACACGACTCTCTACTTTTCTCTGTGTCTGAACTATTTTACAGCTAATCTACTTTTTTTAACCAAGCAGCTGTGCCAAAAGAATGTTACCAAGCAATACTAAACAAACCAATATCAACCATACATATTAAATAAGCCTAACCCTACTAGGCTACGGAAAAGGCTTTTCTTTCCCTGGGATAATTTGGACAGCATTAGATTCTTTTACCAAGAGCAGCCAAGTCGAGGGAGATTATTTCTAAGTCCACAGTGCTGCAGATGCGGTCAGTAGCAACCGCAAGCTGGAAAGGAAACAAAGTTGGGTGTAATCCATTCCAGTTCACACGTTTCACCAGGGACAGCCTCCAAGCCTTGAATACTTATGTACGCATTTATCCATTTCTTTAACCAACCACTACTAACGCCTACCAAAGGCCAGACACTGCTCGAAGTACTTTACGGATGTGAAATATCCTCTAACCTTTACGCTCGCCTACGGAGTGTGTATGATAATCATCCCCGTTCTACAGATCAGGAAACTGACACGCAGAATGGTACAGTAACTTGCCCAAGTTCACACAGCCCGTAGGCGGCAGAGCCAGGACCCATTTGACAGAGTCTGGCCCCAGAGTCCACGTGCTGAATCACCACGCTTAGTCTCCAAAAACCTGTAGAAAGCGCCAGGCTTAATCGAAAAGTTTTGTTTTCCCCACCCCAGCCTACAGTCCCTACGCGGCCCCAGTCTCCAGGGCATTCTTTCAGCTCCTCTGACAGGCCATGCTCCTCCCTTGCCCTGTCCCAACACTCTCCCGCACAAGTCCTCCTTTTCTTTTAGGCATCCGCTCTCGGCTTCCACATCACTGCCTAAGTCACAAGGTCTAACAGTAAATGCTGCATTTCTCAGCACTCAACACAAAATTGCTTTTACGTACCTCCTAGGTAATTAGTTGCTGCCTGTCTGTCCTTTCCAACTAGGCTGTGAGGTCCCGTACGTCAAACAGCCTGTCAGTCTTGCTCACCAAGTGTCCAGACCACTGGACACGCACCGACCAGAGGAAAGGAAGGACCGGTCCCCAAGTCAACTCTCCAGACTTTCTGTGGAAGGAGGGAACGAACGGAGCACCCTCGAGCCTCACGCTTTCTTTGCCAGACTTTCAAGTGTGGGACACATACCTGTGCTCACAATGCTCCCCGGACAGACCCCACTGCACCCCTATCAGGTAGACCTCTGCACAGGCAAGGCCTTTGGAAAGCACCGGCTCTGCACACAAATATTATGTGGCCCTCGACAGGCCACTTCCCCTGAACCGGCCTGAGCTTCAGGGCCACAAGAGGCTTCGTGAAGACCCCAACGGAACGTAGCCTCGAAAAGAGGGAGACCTGCACTCCTCAGAACGCATGGAGACCAGTGTCGTTACCGACGTCGCGTCTGTCCTTCCAAGAAGCCAAGACCACGGGTGCCGCTTCAGCGCCCGACTCCCGGGCACCGCATCCCCAGGCTGGCCCCTGGGCAGGTGCCCGGCACACACCGCCCGTTCCACGAACGCGTGAAGGGCACGAAGAGACCCCCTCGCTCCCCGCGCCGCACAGCTGTCCCGCCACCTGACGGGCACCTCTCGGCGCACAAGCCTATTCCTCAGGGACACGCTCGCCTCCCACCAGCCCCCAGGCCCACGCCCCCAGGTACCTCTCCCAGACGGAATCCTCTTCGCAGGCGCCCTGGTCGTCCGTGTCCGGCAGGCAGGAAGAGCGGGAGCTGAAGGACGGCCTCCTCAGGCTAGCGGCCGGCCGTGGCTGTGGAAGGCCCGGGCTGCTGTGCCCAGCGGGGACACGGAGCGGCGTCCACGGACGCCGGGGCAACGGACGAGCCCGGCCCGGGAGAGAGCAGCAGAGCGCGGCCGGACTCCGCCGGGGCTCGGCTCTGGGCAGGCAGGCGCGGCTGGCCGACGCCTCCCCGGACGGCGGCCCAGCAGCCGCGCGCTCCCCGCGCGCAGCCGCCGCCCCCACGCTCCCCAGCCGCTGCCCCGCCCCCCCTCCGGCGGTGGACTGCGGACAGCCACAGGGACACCCTCCTGGGAGAACTCCTGGGGCCCCGCCCACACGCTGCTTCGGCCCTCCGCGGAGCGGCCAGGTGCGCTGACAGGGACGCAGGGGCCCCGCTACGCTGGCTCTCGGGGGAACTGCAGCCTCCTCGGGTTTGACTTGAATGTCACACCCGAAACCATGCAACGCCCACAAGAAAGCATAGGCAGTATGCTCTTTGACATCAGTCTTAGCAGCCTAGTTTCAAGTACCACGTCTGACTGGGCAATGCAAACAAAACACAAAAGGAACAAATGGGACTACGTCAAAGTAAAAGAAATCTTCTGCACGGCAAAGGAAACCCTCCACAAAACCAAAACACAACCTAACAGCTGGCAGAAGAGACTTGCAAACCATATATCGGATAAGGGGTTTCTAGCCCAAATACAGAAAGAACTCACACAGCTCAACAACAACAAAAATCAACAACCCAATTAAAAAGACGGGCAAAAGATCTGAGCAGTGATCTCTCCAAAGAAGACATGCGGATGGCCAACAGGCAAATGGAAAGGTGCTCAACATCATTAGCCATCAGAGAAAGGCAGATCAAAACTACAAGGAGAGGTCACCTTCCTCTGCTCAGAACGGCTCTAATTAACGACACAAGAGACAAGTGTGGGAGAGGATGGGGAGAGACGGCAACTCTCCTACACTGCTGCCGGGAGTGCAGACTGGTGCAGCCACTATGGAAAGCAGTATGGAGCATCCTCGGAAAAACTAAGAATCCGTCTACCATATATATGATCCAGCTAGCCCACGGCTGGGTATTTATCCAAAGCACTCGAAAACACCAATGCAGAAAGACACCTGCACCCCTAGGTTCACTGCAGCATTATTCACAACAGCCAGAACTTGGAAGCAACCTAGGTGCCCACCAAGGGAAGAATGGAGAAAGAAGACGTGGTATGTATACACAATGGAATGCTACTCAGCCCTAAGAAATGGTGAGCTCCGGCCATTTGTGACAACGTGGATGGACCTGGAGGGTATTATGTGAAGTGAAATAAACCAGAGGGAGAAAGTCAAACACCACACGGTGTTTGTGATCTCACTCATAAGTAGAAGATAAAAACAATGACAAACGCACACAGAGCCACGGAGACTGGATTGGTGGTCACCAGAGGGGGAGGGGGGAGGGGAGAGAGCCAAAGGGGTGATGAGGCTCACATGTGAGGTGACGGACTATCATTAGTTTTCGGGTGGTGAACACGATGTAATCCACACAGAATTCGAAATACATTACAACGTACCTCTGAAAGCTACATAATGTTAGAATCCGCTGTTACTGCAATAAAATAAAATAAAATAAAATAAAATAAAATAAAATAAAATAAAATAGAGAAGTGTTGGAGCCTCAAGAGGCTAACAGGCTTTTGAAAAGTTATTCTAGGGATTTGTATGGCTTAGCTCAGGGCGGCACACACCAGCCTGAGACACAGCTGTGACATAGCCCCTAACTTCAACTAAACTCTATTCCGCCTGGAGGGAAATCAAAACTACTGTAATCATAATTGATTGAAGGCTTCACTTTGTGCCAGATCCTGTGCCAACTGCTTTGCACCAACTGTCTCATTTAATCCTCACATCCAAAAGGCAGGTTACCGTTATTCTCCCCATTTTCAAGGTGAGGAGGCGGAAGCAGAAAGATGGCCATCTGCCTGGAATTCACACAAGGCTTCTCTAGGTAATGACATGACTTTTGGACAAGATTTAAAGGTTTAACACATTCCAGTGAAGACGCAGATCCCAGTATCACAGAACGTGAAAAACACTGAGTCCTGCCACATGTATTAAAACACTAACTATGGATCCTCACAATCTCTTGGCCTGTTTTTTCAGAGGAGGGAAAACCCAGGGTGAAAACCCGTTGAGGAGATGTCTGCAGATGAGGACTAGGTCTGGTCTTTAAAGCCGGGAACTATCCCAGTAGATTCTGAGTCAGTGGGTCCAGAGTAGGCGTCGAGCGTCTCCGTTCTTTGAAAAAGCCCCACAGGCTACACTTCCGTGCCCTTGGAGTTGGGAAGCACAGTCAGGCCCTACATCGGGACGTTTCAGTCAACAACGGGGGTCCCATAAGATTAGTCCCATAGAGCCTAGGTGTGTAGGAGGCTCTGCCGTGTAGGTTTATGAACTCCGTGGTGCTTGCACGATCACGCGATTGCCTGACCGTGACGCACTCCTCACAGCTTAGCCCCACTGTTAAGCAAAGCATGACTGCACTGCCTTAGATTCTCCACGGTTCCAGACCCTGCGCTGTTTAGATGACTGCACACGCAGAGGGCACCGTGTCTGAGGCAGAGAGCGGCTGGAATCACAACAGCTCTCGACGGAGAGTCAAGGAAAGGCGTGCTCTGCTTACACGACTCTCTACTTTTCTCTGTGTCTGAACTATTTTACAGCTAATCTACTTTTTTTAACCAAGCAGCTGTGCCAAAAGAATGTTACCAAGCAATACTAAACAAACCAATATCAACCATACATATTAAATAAGCCTAACCCTACTAGGCTACGGAAAAGGCTTTTCTTTCCCTGGGATAATTTGGACAGCATTAGATTCTTTTACCAAGAGCAGCCAAGTCGAGGGAGATTATTTCTAAGTCCACAGTGCTGCAGATGCGGTCAGTAGCAACCGCAAGCTGGAAAGGAAACAAAGTTGGGTGTAATCCATTCCAGTTCACACGTTTCACCAGGGACAGCCTCCAAGCCTTGAATACTTATGTACGCATTTATCCATTTCTTTAACCAACCACTACTAACGCCTACCAAAGGCCAGACACTGCTCGAAGTACTTTACGGATGTGAAATATCCTCTAACCTTTACGCTCGCCTACGGAGTGTGTATGATAATCATCCCCGTTCTACAGATCAGGAAACTGACACGCAGAATGGTACAGTAACTTGCCCAAGTTCACACAGCCCGTAGGCGGCAGAGCCAGGACCCATTTGACAGAGTCTGGCCCCAGAGTCCACGTGCTGAATCACCACGCTTAGTCTCCAAAAACCTGTAGAAAGCGCCAGGCTTAATCGAAAAGTTTTGTTTTCCCCACCCCAGCCTACAGTCCCTACGCGGCCCCAGTCTCCAGGGCATTCTTTCAGCTCCTCTGACAGGCCATGCTCCTCCCTTGCCCTGTCCCAACACTCTCCCGCACAAGTCCTCCTTTTCTTTTAGGCATCCGCTCTCGGCTTCCACATCACTGCCTAAGTCACAAGGTCTAACAGTAAATGCTGCATTTCTCAGCACTCAACACAAAATTGCTTTTACGTACCTCCTAGGTAATTAGTTGCTGCCTGTCTGTCCTTTCCAACTAGGCTGTGAGGTCCCGTACGTCAAACAGCCTGTCAGTCTTGCTCACCAAGTGTCCAGACCACTGGACACGCACCGACCAGAGGAAAGGAAGGACCGGTCCCCAAGTCAACTCTCCAGACTTTCTGTGGAAGGAGGGAACGAACGGAGCACCCTCGAGCCTCACGCTTTCTTTGCCAGACTTTCAAGTGTGGGACACATACCTGTGCTCACAATGCTCCCCGGACAGACCCCACTGCACCCCTATCAGGTAGACCTCTGCACAGGCAAGGCCTTTGGAAAGCACCGGCTCTGCACACAAATATTATGTGGCCCTCGACAGGCCACTTCCCCTGAACCGGCCTGAGCTTCAGGGCCACAAGAGGCTTCGTGAAGACCCCAACGGAACGTAGCCTCGAAAAGAGGGAGACCTGCACTCCTCAGAACGCATGGAGACCAGTGTCGTTACCGACGTCGCGTCTGTCCTTCCAAGAAGCCAAGACCACGGGTGCCGCTTCAGCGCCCGACTCCCGGGCACCGCATCCCCAGGCTGGCCCCTGGGCAGGTGCCCGGCACACACCGCCCGTTCCACGAACGCGTGAAGGGCACGAAGAGACCCCCTCGCTCCCCGCGCCGCACAGCTGTCCCGCCACCTGACGGGCACCTCTCGGCGCACAAGCCTATTCCTCAGGGACACGCTCGCCTCCCACCAGCCCCCAGGCCCACGCCCCCAGGTACCTCTCCCAGACGGAATCCTCTTCGCAGGCGCCCTGGTCGTCCGTGTCCGGCAGGCAGGAAGAGCGGGAGCTGAAGGACGGCCTCCTCAGGCTAGCGGCCGGCCGTGGCTGTGGAAGGCCCGGGCTGCTGTGCCCAGCGGGGACACGGAGCGGCGTCCACGGACGCCGGGGCAACGGACGAGCCCGGCCCGGGAGAGAGCAGCAGAGCGCGGCCGGACTCCGCCGGGGCTCGGCTCTGGGCAGGCAGGCGCGGCTGGCCGACGCCTCCCCGGACGGCGGCCCAGCAGCCGCGCGCTCCCCGCGCGCGCCGCCGCCCCCACGCTCCCCAGCCGCTGCCCCGCCCCCCCTCCGGCGGTGGACTGCGGACAGCCACAGGGACACCCTCCTGGGAGAACTCCTGGGGCCCCCGCCCACACGCTGCTTCGGCCCTCCGCGGAGCGGCCAGGTGCGCTGACAGGGACGCAGGGGCCCCGCTACGCTGGCTCTCGGGGGAACTGCAGCCTCCTCGGGTTTGACTTGAATGTCACACCCGAAACCATGCAACGCCCACAAGAAAGCATAGGCAGTATGCTCTTTGACATCAGTCTTAGCAGCCTAGTTTCAAGTACCACGTCTGACTGGGCAATGCAAACAAAACACAAAAGGAACAAATGGGACTACGTCAAAGTAAAAGAAATCTTCTGCACGGCAAAGGAAACCCTCCACAAAACCAAAACACAACCTAACAGCTGGCAGAAGAGACTTGCAAACCATATATCGGATAAGGGGTTTCTAGCCCAAATACAGAAAGAACTCACACAGCTCAACAACAACAAAAATCAACAACCCAATTAAAAAGACGGGCAAAAGATCTGAGCAGTGATCTCTCCAAAGAAGACATGCGGATGGCCAACAGGCAAATGGAAAGGTGCTCAACATCATTAGCCATCAGAGAAAGGCAGATCAAAACTACAAGGAGAGGTCACCTTCCTCTGCTCAGAACGGCTCTAATTAACGACACAAGAGACAAGTGTGGGAGAGGATGGGGAGAGACGGCAACTCTCCTACACTGCTGCCGGGAGTGCAGACTGGTGCAGCCACTATGGAAAGCAGTATGGAGCATCCTCGGAAAAAAACTAAGAATCCGTCTACCATATATATGATCCAGCTAGCCCACGGCTGGGTATTTATCCAAAGCACTCGAAAACACCAATGCAGAAAGACACCTGCACCCCTAGGTTCACTGCAGCATTATTCACAACAGCCAGAACTTGGAAGCAACCTAGGTGCCCACCAAGGGAAGAATGGAGAAAGAAGACGTGGTATGTATACACAATGGAATGCTACTCAGCCCTAAGAAATGGTGAGCTCCGGCCATTTGTGACAACGTGGATGGACCTGGAGGGTATTATGTGAAGTGAAATAAACCAGAGGGAGAAAGTCAAACACCACACGGTGTTTGTGATCTCACTCATAAGTAG
This sequence comes from Equus caballus, assembly GCF_041296265.1. NCBI lineage: Eukaryota > Metazoa > Chordata > Mammalia > Perissodactyla > Equidae > Equus > Equus caballus. The sequence goes on from NW_027222311.1 coordinate 17,243, forward strand.
AAGATAAAAACAATGACAAACGCACACAGAGCCACGGAGACTGGATTGGTGGTCACCAGAGGGGGAGGGGGGAGGGGAGAGAGCCAAAGGGGTGATGAGGCTCACATGTGAGGTGACGGACTATCATTAGTTTTCGGGTGGTGAACACGATGTAATCCACACAGAATTCGAAATACATTACAACGTACCTCTGAAAGCTACATAATGTTAGAATCCGCTGTTACTGCAATAAAATAAAATAAAATAAAATAAAATAAAATAAAATAAAATAAAATAAAATAGAGAAGTGTTGGAGCCTCAAGAGGCTAACAGGCTTTTGAAAAGTTATTCTAGGGATTTTGTATGGCTTAGCTCAGGGCGGCACACACCAGCCTGAGACACAGCTGTGACATAGCCCCTAACTTCAACTAAACTCTATTCCGCCTGGAGGGAAATCAAAACTACTGTAATCATAATTGATTGAAGGCTTCACTTTGTGCCAGATCCTGTGCCAACTGCTTTGCACCAACTGTCTCATTTAATCCTCACATCCAAAAGGCAGGTTACCGTTATTCTCCCCATTTTCAAGGTGAGGAGGCGGAAGCAGAAAGATGGCCATCTGCCTGGAATTCACACAAGGCTTCTCTAGGTAATGACATGACTTTTGGACAAGATTTAAAGGTTTAACACATTCCAGTGAAGACGCAGATCCCAGTATCACAGAACGTGAAAAACACTGAGTCCTGCCACATGTATTAAAACACTAACTATGGATCCTCACAATCTCTTGGCCTGTTTTTTCAGAGGAGGGAAAACCCAGGGTGAAAACCCGTTGAGGAGATGTCTGCAGATGAGGACTAGGTCTGGTCTTTAAAGCCGGGAACTATCCCAGTAGATTCTGAGTCAGTGGGTCCAGAGTAGGCGTCGAGCGTCTCCGTTCTTTGAAAAAGCCCCACAGGCTACACTTCCGTGCCCTTGGAGTTGGGAAGCACAGTCAGGCCCTACATCGGGACGTTTCAGTCAACAACGGGGGTCCCATAAGATTAGTCCCATAGAGCCTA